>NC_092335.1:276732500-276920000 GCF_046630445.1 Rutidosis leptorrhynchoides
ATTAAATGTCTTTACAACAATAATCGTTACATATATGTCTCGTTTAAAAATCATTAAGTTAGTAGTCTTGTTTTTACATATGTAGTTCATTGTTAATATACTTAATGATATGTTTACTTATCATAGTATCATGTTAATTATATATATATATATATATATATATATATATATATATATACATATATATATATATATATATATATATATATATATATATATATATATATATATATATATATATATATATCCATATATATGTCATCATATAGTTTTTACAAGTTTTAACGTTCGTGAATCACCGGTCAACTTGGGTGGTCAATTGTCTATATGAAACATATTTCAATTAATCAAGTCTTAACAATTTTGATTGCTTAACATGTTGGAAATATTTAATCATGTAAATATCAATTTCAATTAATATATATAAACATGGAAAAGTTCGGGTCACTACAGTACCTACCCGTTAAATAAATTTCGTCCCGAAATTTTAAGCTGTTGAAGGTGTTGACGAATCTTCTGGAAATAGATGCGGGTATTTCTTCTTCATTTGATCTTCACGCTCCCAGGTGAACTCGGGTCCTCTACGAGCATTCCATCGAACCTTAACAATTGGTATCTTATTTTGCTTAAGTCTTTTAACCTCACGATCCATTATTTCGACGGGTTCTTCGATGAATTGAAGTTTTTCGTTGATTTGGATTTCATCTAACGGAATAGTGAGATCTTCTTTAGCAAAACATTTCTTCAAATTCGAAACGTGGAAAGTGTTATGTACAGTTGCGAGTTGTTGAGGTAACTCAAGTCGGTAAGCTACTGGTCCGACACGATCAATAATCTCGAATGGTCCAATATACCTTGGATTTAATTTCCCTCGTTTACCAAATCGAACAACGCCTTTCCAAGGTGCAACTTTCTCGGTAGTTTCTTGTATAATCTCCGGACCCGTAATCTGTCTATCCCCCACTTCACTCCAACAAATTGGAGACCTGCACTTTCTACCATAAAGTGCTTCAAACGGCGCCATCTCAATGCTTGAATGGTAGCTGTTGTTGTAGGAAAATTCTGCTAACGGTAGATGTCGATCCCAACTGTTTCCGAAATCAATAACACATGCTCGTAGCATGTCTTCAAGCGTTTGTATCGTCCTTTCACTCTGCCCATCAGTTTGTGGATGATAGGCAGTACTCATGTCTAGACGAGTTCCTAATGCTTGCTGTAATGTCTGCCAGAATCTTGAAATAAATCTGCCATCCCTATCAGAGATAATAGAGATTGGTATTCCATGTCTGGAGATGACTTCCTTCAAATACAGTCGTGCTAACTTCTCCATCTTGTCATCTTCTCTTATTGGCAGGAAGTGTGCTGATTTGGTGAGACGATCAACTATTACCCAAATAGTATCAAAACCACTTGCAGTCCTTGGCAATTTAGTGATGAAATCCATGGTAATGTTTTCCCATTTCCATTCCGGGATTTCGAGTTGTTGAAGTAGACCTGATGGTTTCTGATGCTCAGCTTTGACCTTAGAACACGTCAAACATTCTCCTACGTATTTAGCAACACCGGCTTTCATACCCGGCCACCAAAAATGTTTCTTGAGATCCTTGTACATCTTCCCCGTTCCAGGATGTATTGAGTATCTGGTTTTATGAGCTTCTCTAAGTACCATTTCTCTCATATCTCCAAATTTTGGTACCCAAATCCTTTCAGCCCTATACCGGGTTCCGTCTTCCCGAATATTAAGATGCTTCTCCGATCCTTTGGGTATTTCATCCTTTAAATTTCCCTCTTTTAAAACTCCTTGTTGCGCCTCCTATATTTGAGTAGTAAGATTATTATGAATCATTATATTCATAGATTTTACTCGAATGGGTTCTCTGTCCTTCCTGCTCAAGGCATCGGCTACCACATTTGCCTTTCCCGGGTGGTAACGAATCTCAAAGTCGTAATCATTCAATAATTCAATCCACCTACGCTGCCTCATATTCAGTTGTTTCTGATTAAATATGTGTTGAAGACTTTTGTGGTCGGTATATATAATACTTTTGACCCCATATAAGTAGTGCCTCCAAGTCTTTAATGCAAAAACAACCGCTCCTAATTCCAAATCATGCGTCGTATAATTTTGTTCGTGAATCTTCAATTGTCTAGACGCATAAGCAATCACCTTCGTTCGGTGCATTAATACACAACAGAGACCTTGCTTTGATGCGTCACAATAAATCAAAAAATCATCATTCCCTTCAGGCAATGACAATATAGGTGCCGTAGTTAGCTTTTTCTTCAATAACTGAAACGCTTTCTCTTGTTCATCATTCCATTCAAATTTCTTCCCTTTATGCGTTAATGCAGTCAAGGGTTTTGCTATTCTGGAAAAGTCTTGGATGAACCTTCTGTAGTAACCAGCTAGTGCTAAAAACTGGCGTATGTGTTTCGGAGTTTTCGGGGTTTCTCACTTTTCAACAGTTTCTATCTTTGCCGGATCCACCTTAATACCTTCTTTGTTCACTATGTGACCGAGGAATTGAACTTCTTCCAACCAAAATGCACACTTTGAAAACTTAGCGTACAATTCTTCCTTCCTCAATACTTCTAACACCTTTCTCAAATGTTCACCGTGTTCTTGGTCATTCTTTGAGTAAATAAGTATGTCATCAATGAAAACAATGACAAACTTGTCAAGGTATGGTCCACACACTCGGTTCATAAGGTCCATGAACACAGCTGGTGCATTAGTTAAACCAAACGGCATGACCATAAACTCGTAATGACCATAACGTGTTCTGAAAGCAGTCTTTGGAATATCATCTTCTTTCACCCGCATTTGATGATACCCGAAACGTAAGTCAATCTTTGAATAAACAGACGAGCCTTGTAGTTGATCAAATAATTCGTCGATTCTCGGTAGTGGGTAGCGGTTCTTGATGGTAAGTTTGTTCAACTCTCGGTAGTCGATACACAACCTGAATGTACCATCTTTCTTCTTGACAAACAAAACAGGAGCTCCCCACGGTGATGTGCTTGGTCGAATGAAACCACGCTCTAAAAGTTCTTGTAATTGGCTTTACAGTTCTTTCATCTCGCTGGGTGAGAGTCTGTAAGGAGCACGAGCTATTGGTGCAGCTCCTGGTACAAGATCTATTTGAAATTCAACGGATCGATGTGGGGGTAATCCCGGTAATTCTTTCGGAAATACATCGAGAAATTCTTTTGCAATGGGAACATCATTGATGCTCTTTTCTTCAGTTTGTACTTTCTCGACGTGTGCTAGAACAGCATAGCAACCTTTTCTTATTAGTTTTTGTGCCTTCAAATTACTAACAAGATGTAGCTTCGTGTTGCCCTTTTCTCCGTACACCATTAAGGGTTTTCCTTTTTCTCGTATAATGCGAATTGCATTTTTGTAACAAACAATCTCTGCTTTCACTTCTTTCAACCAGTCCATACCGATTATCACATCAAAACTCCCTAACTCTACTGGTATCAAATCAATCTTAAATGTTTCGCTAACCAGTTTAATTTCTCGATTCCGACATATATTATCTGCTGAAATTAATTTACCATTTGCTAATTCGAGTAAAAATTTACTATCCAAAGGCGTCAATGGACAACTTAATTTAGCACAAAAATCTCTACTCATATAGCTTCTATCCGCACCCGAATCAAATAAAATGTAAGCAGATTTATTGTCAATAAGAAACGTACCCGTAACAAGCTCCGGGTCTTCCTGTGCCTCTGCCGCATTAATATTGAAAACTCTTCCGCGGCCTTGTCCATTCGTGTTCTCCTGGTTCGGGCAATTTCTAATAATGTGGCCCGGTTTTCCACATTTATAACAAACTACATTGGCATAACTTGCTCCGACACTACTTGCTCCGCCATTACGCGTTCCGACACCATTTGTTCCTTTCGTTCTATTAACCCCTGGTCCGTAGACCTCACACTTTGCCGCGCTATGACCATTTCTTTTACACTTGTTGCAAAATTTGGTGCAGAACCCCGAGTGATACTTTTCACACCTTTGGCATAGCTGCTTCTGATTGTTGTTGTTGTTGCGGTTATTATTATTGTTGGGATGATTGTTGTAGTTGCTGTTGTTGTTGTTGTTGTTGTTGTTATTGTTGTTGTTGGGCCGTTTGTTGTAGTTGCGAGTGATGTTGCGATTGCTGGGATAATTGTTGCGATTATTGTTGTAATTGCTGCTGTTGTTGTATTGGTGATTCTTATCACCGTTTTCCTCCCACTTTCTTTTGACTTGCTTCACATTGGCCTCTTCAGCAGTCTGTTCTTTAATTCTTTCTTCAATCTGGTTCACTAGTTTGTGAGCCATTCTACATGCCTGTTGTATGGAGGCGGGCTCGTGTGAACTTATATCTTCTTGGATTCTTTCCGGTAATCCTTTCACAAACGCGTCGATCTTCTCTTCCTCATCTTCGAATGCTCCCGGACACAATAGGCACAATTCTGTGAATCGTCTTTTGTACGTGGTAATATCAAATCCTTGGGTTCGTAACCCTCTAAGTTCTGTCTTGAGCTTATTGACCTCGGTTCTGGGACGGTACTTCTCGTTCATCAAGTGCTTGAATGCTGACCACGGTAGTGCGTACGCATCGTCTTGTCCCACTTGCTCTAGATAGGTATTCCACCATGTTAACGCAGAACCTATGAAGGTATGCGTAGCGTACTTTACTTTGTCCTCTTCAGTACACTTACTTATGGCAAACACCGATTCGACCTTCTCGGTCCACCGTTTCAATCCGATCGGTCCTTCGGTTCCATCAAATTCCAAAGGTTTGCAGGCAGTGAATTCTTTGTAGGTGCATCCTACACGATTTCCTGTACTGCCAGATCCAAGGTTATTGTTGGTATGTAGCGCAGCCTGTACTGCGGCTATGTTTGAAGCTAGAAAAGTACGGAATTCCTTTTCATTCATATTCACGGTGCGTCGAGTAGTCGGTGCCATTTCCTTCAAAATAGTCAAATGGAACAAGTTAATCATATAGAATATTAAGAGTAGTTAATAGTATTTCGTAGCATAATATGAACTCATTTATAAAAGCTTTTTCTTCATATTAGCGTTTTATAAGTTTAAATTCGGGTAGTACCTACCCGTTAAGTTCATACTTAGTAGCTAATATACAATTCAACTACTACAATTCTTATATGAAAAACTGATTATAATAATATTTCGCGTTCAAACTTTTATACAATATTTTACAAACTTACAATACCGCTTATTTTACATAAAGCATGAAATATAGCACACAATAACTTTGATACAAGATAGTTGTGAAGATAATTCTAGCTAGTACACAAGTCGTTCAGCAAAGGCAATAAAGATACGTAATTCATACGTCCAGAAACAAGTCATGCATTCTGGTTTTACTAGGACTACTTCCCATCCTTGGTCTTGTGGAACATAACCGTTATGGCCGTTGATAAGACAGCGTGTTGTAACGTCGTCAAAGGGACGAGGGTTACGTAATGTCCAACAGTCCCGTAACAATCTAAAAACCTCATTTCTTACCCCAATTACCGAATCCGTCACTTGTGGGAACGTTTTGTTTAATAGTTGTAGCCCGATGTTCTTGTTCTCACTTTTGTGAGAAGCGAACATTACTAATCCGTAAGCATAACATGCTTCTTTATGTTGCATGTTAGCTGCTTTTTCTAAATCACGAAGTCCAATATTCGGATATATTGAGTCAAAATAATTTCTTAACCCATTGCGTAAAATAGCATTTGGGTTCCCCGCAATATATGCGTCAAAGTAAACACATCGTAACTTATGGATTTCCCAATGTGATATCCCCCATCTTTCGAACGAAAGCCTTTTATAAACCAAGGCATTCTTGGAACGTTCTTCGAATGTCTTACAAACTGATCTCGCCTTAAATAGTTGTGCCGAAGAATGCTGACCGACTCTAGACAAGATTTCATCAATCATGTCTCCGGGTAGGTCTCTTAAAATATTGGGTTGTCTATCCATTTTGTGTTTTTATACTGTAAAATAGACAAGAGTTAGATTCATAAAAAAAAATACTTATTAATACAAGCAATTTTTACATATATCATAAAGCATAAGCACACTATATTACATATATTACACCACACGAATACAACTATCTTATTCCGACTCGCTTGTTTCTTCTTCTTCGGTTTTGGTTCGTTTTGCCAAGTTTCTAGGGATATATGATGTTCCCCTAATACGAGCCGTAATTTTCCACATTGGTTTAGAAAAACCTGGTGGTTTAGAGGTTCCCGGGTCATTGTTACAACTTAAGGACTTCGGGGGTTGACGATACATATAAAGTTCATCGGGGTTGGAATTAGATTTCTCTATTTTTATGCCCTTTCCCTTATTATTTTCTTTTGCCTTTTTAAATTCAGTTGGGGTAATTTCTATAACATCATCGGAATTCTCGTCGGAATCCGATTCATCGGAGAATTGGTAATCCTCCCAATATTTTGCTTCCTTGGCGGAAACACCATTGACCATAATTAACCTTGGTCGGTTGGTTGAGGATTTTCTTTTACTTAACCGTTTTATTATTTCCCCCACCGGTTCTATTTCTTCATCCGGTTCCGATTCTTCTTCCGGTTCCGATTCTTCTTCCGGTTCCGACTCTTCTTCTGGTTCCTCTTCGGGAACTTGTGAATCAGTCCACGAATCATTCCAATTTACATTTGACTCTTCATTATTATTAGGTGAGTCAATGGGACTTGTTCTAGAGGTAGACATCTATCACATAATATCAAACGCGTTAAGAGATTAATATATCACATAATATTCACATGTGAAAAATATATAGTTTCCAACAAAATTTGTTAAGCAATCATTTTTCAAGTAAACAAGGTCGAAGTCCAGACTCACTAATGCATCCTAACAAACTCGATAAGACACACTAATGCAAAATTCTGGTTCTCTAAGACCAACGCTCGGATACCAACTGAAATGTCCCGTTCTTATTGATTAAAAACGTTCCATATTAATTGATTTCGTTGCGAGGTTTTGACCTCTATATGAGACGTTTTTCAAAGACTGCATTCATTTTAAAACAAACCATAACCTTTATTTCATCAATAAAGGTTTAAAAAGCCTTACGTAGATTATCAAATAATGATAATCTAAAATATCCTGTTTACACACGACCATTACATAATGGTTTACAATACAAATATGTTACAACAAAATAAGTTTCTTGAATGCAGTTTTACACAATATCATACAAGCATGGACTCCAAATCTCGTCCTTATTTAAGTATGCGACAACGGAAGCTCTTAATAATCACCTGAGAATAAACATGCTTAAAACGTCAACAAAAATGTTGGTGAGTTATAGGTTTAACCTATATATATATCAAATCATAATAATAGACCACAAGATTTCATATTTCAATACACATCCCATACATAGAGATAAAAGTCATTCATATGGTGAACACCTGGTAACCGACATTAACAAGATGTATATATAAGAATATCCCCATCATTCCGGGACACCCTTCGGATATGATATAAATTTCGAAGTACTAAAGCATCCGGTACTTTGGATGGGGTTTGTTAGGCCCAATAGATATATCTTTAGGATTCGCGTCAATTAGGGTGTCTGTTCCCTAATTCTTAGATTACCAGACTTAATAAAAAGGGGCATATTCGATTTCGATAATTCAACCATAGAATGTAGTTTCACGTACTTGTGTCTATTTTGTAAATCATTTATAAAACCTGCATGTATTCTCATCCCAAAAATATTAGATTTTAAAAGTGGGACTATAACTCACTTTCACAGATTTTTACTTCGTCGGGAAGTAAGACTTAGCCACTGGTTGATTCACGAACCTATAACAATATATACATATATATCAAAGTATGTTCAAAATATATTTACAACACTTTTAATATATTTTGATGTTTTAAGTTTATTAAGTCAGCTGTCCTCGTTAGTAACCTACAACTAGTTGTCCACAGTTAGATGTACAGAAATAAATTGATAAATATTATCTTGAATCAATCCACGACCCAGTGTATACGTATCTCAATATTGATCACAACTCAAACTATATATATTTTGGAATCAACCTCAACCCTGTATAGCTAACTCCAACATTCACATATAGAGTGTCTATGGTTGTTCCGAAATATATATAGATGTGTCGACATAATAGGTCGAAACATTGTATACGTGTCTATGGTATCTCAAGATTACATAATATACAATACAAGTTGATTAAGTTATGGTTGGAATAGATTTGTTACCAATTTTCACGTAGCTAAAATGAGAAAATTATCCAATCTTGTTTTACCCATAACTTCTTCATTTTAAATCCTTTTTGAGTGAATAAAATTGCTATGGTTTCATATTGAACTCTATTTTATGAATCTAAACAGAAAAAGTATAGGTTTATAGTCAGAAAAATAAGTTACAAGTCATTTTTGTAAAGGTAGTCATTTCAGTCGAAAGAACGACGTCTAGATGACCATTTTAGAAAACATACTTCCACTTTGAGTTTAACCATAATTTTTGGATATAGTTTCATGTTCATAATAAAAATCATTTTCTCAGAATAACAACTTTTAAATCAAAGTTTATCATAGTTTTTAATTAACTAACCCAAAACAGCCCGCGGTGTTACTACGACGGCGTAAATCCAGTTTTACGGTGTTTTTTGTGTTTCCAGGTTTTAAATCATTAAGTTAGCATATAATATAGATATAGAACATGTTTTTAGTTGATTTTAAAAGTCAAGTTAGAAGGATTAACTTTTGTTTGCGAACAAGTTTAGAATTAACTAAACTATGTTCTAGTGATTACAAGTTTAAACCTTCGAATAAGATAGCTTTATATGTATGAATCGAATGATGTTATGAACATCATTACTACCTTAAGTTCCTTGGATAAACCTACTAGAAAAGAGAAAAATGGATCTAGCTTCAACGGATCCTTGGATGGCTCGAAGTTCTTGAAGCAGAATCATGACACGAAAGCAAGTTCAAGTAAGATCATCACTTGAAATAAGATTGTTATAGTTATAGAAATTGAACCAAAGTTTGAATATGATTATTACCTTGTATTAGAATGATAACCTACTGTAAGAAACAAAGATTTCTTGAGGTTGGATGATCACCTTACAAGATTGGAAGTGAGCTAGCAAACTTGAAAGTATTCTTGATTTTATGTAACTAGAACTTGTAGAATTTATGAAGAACACTTAGAACTTGAAGATAGAACTTGAGAGAGATCAATTAGATGAAGAAAATTGAAGAATGAAAGTGTTTGTAGGTGTTTTTGGTCGTTGGTGTATGGATTAGATATAAAGGATATGTAATTTTGTTTTCATGTAAATAAGTCATGAATGATTACTCATATTTTTGTAATTTTATGAGATATTTCATGCTAGTTGCCAAATGATGGTTTCCACATGTGTTAGGTGACTCACATGGGCTGCTAAGAGCTGATCATTGGAGTGTATATACCAATAGTACATACATCTAAGAGCTGTGTATTGTATGAGTACGAATACGGTTGCATACGAGTAGAATTGTTGATGAAACTGAACGAGGATGTAATTGTAAGCATTTTTGTTAAGTAGAAGTATTTTGATAAGTGTATTGAACTCTTTCAAAAGTGTATAAATACATATTAAAACACTACATGTATATACATTTTAACTGAGTCGTTAAGTCATCGTTAGTCGTTACATGTAAGTGTTGTTTTGAAACCTTTAGGTTAACGATCTTGTTAAATGTTGTTAACCCAATGTTTATAATATCAAATGAGATTTTAAATTATTATATTATCATGATATTATCATGTACGAATATCTCTTAATATGATATATATACATTAAATGTCTTTACAACAATAATCGTTACATATATGTCTCGTTTAAAAATCATTAAGTTAGTAGTCTTGTTTTTACATATGTAGTTCATTGTTAATATACTTAATGATATGTTTACTTATCATAGTATCATGTTAACTATATATATATATATATATATATATATATATATATATATATATATATATATATATATATATATATATATCCATATATATGTCATCATATAGTTTTTACAAGTTTTAACGTTCGTGAATCACCGGTCAACTTGTGTGGTCAATTGTCTATATAAAACATATTTCAATTAATCAAGTCTTAACAATTTTGATTGCTTAACATGTTGGAAATATTTAATCATGTAAATATCAATTTCAATTAATATATATAAACATGGAAAAGTTCGGGTCACTACACCATGCTTGTATGATATTGTGTAAAAACTGCATTCAAAAAACTTATTTCGATTTAATATATTTTTATTGTAAATCATTATGTAATGGTCGTGTGTAAACGGTATATTTTAGATTATCATTATTTGATAATCTACGTAATGTTTTTTTTAAACCTTTATCGATAAAATAGAAGTTATGGTTGTTTTAAAAATGAATGCAGTCTTTGAAAAACGTCTCATATAGAGGTCAAAACCTCGCGACGAAATCAATTAATATGGAACGTTTATAATCTATATGAACGGGAAATTTCACCGATATTGCTGTAGTGACCCGAACTTTTCCATGTTTATATATATTAAATGAAATTGATAATTACATGATTAAGTGTTTCCAACATGTTAAGCAATCAAACTTGTTAAGACTTGATTAATTGAAATAGGTTTCATATAGACAATTGACCACCCAAGTTGACCGGTGATTCACGAATGTTAAAACTTGTAAAAACTATATGATGACATATATATGATTGTATATATAGTTAACATGATATTATGATAAGTAAGTATCTCATTAGGTATTTTAATAATGAGTTATATACATAAAATTGAGTTTATTGAATTAAGAAACTCGAAACGGTATATATAACGATTATCGTTAAAACAACGTCTTACTAAATACATATGAATCATATTAAGATATTGATACACTATGTTTAATCATAATAAATGATAAGTAAACATGTCATTAAGTGTATTAACAATGAACTACATATGTAAAAACAAGACTACTAACTTAATGATTTCGAAACGAGACATATATGTAACGATTATCGTTGTAACAACATTTAACTGTATATATATCATACTAAGATATATTAATATATCATAATATCATGATAATGTAATAATTTAACATCTCTTTAGATATAATAAATAATGGGTTAACAACATTTAACAAGATCGTTAACCTAAAGGTTTCAAAACAACATTTACATGTAACGACTAACGATGATTTAACGACTCAGTTAAAATGTATATACATGTAGTATTTTAATATGTATTCATGCACTTTTGAAAGACTTCAAGACACTTATCAAAATACTTCTACTTAACAAAAATGCTTACAATTACATCCTCGTTCAGTTTCATCAATAATTCTACTCGTATGCACCCGTATTCGTACTCGTACAATACACAGCTTTTAGATGTATGTACTATTGGTATATACACTCCAATGATTATCTCTTAGCAGCCCATGTGAGTTACCTAACACATGTGGGAACCATCATTTGGCAACTAGCATGAAATATCTCATAAAATTACAAAAATATTAGTAATCATTCATGACTTATTTACAAGTAAACAAAATTACACATCCTTTATATCTAATCCATATACCAACGACCAAAAACACCTACAAACACTTTCATTCTTCAATTTTCTTCATCTAATTGCTCTCTCTCAAGTTCTATCTTCAAGTTCTAAGTGTTCTTCATAAATTCTATAAGTTTTAGTTTCATAAAATCAAGAATACTTCCAAGTTTGCTAGCTTACTTCCAATCTTGTAAAGTGATCATCCAACCTCAAGAAATCTTTCTTATTTACAGTAAGATATCTTTCTAGTACAAGGTAATACTCATATTCAAACTTTTATTCAATTTCTATAACTATAACAATCTTATTTCGAGTGGAAATCTTACTTGAACTTATTTTCGTGTCATGATTCTGCTTCAAGAACTTTCAAGCCATCCAAGGATCCTTTGAAGCTAGATATATATTTCTCATTTCCAGTAGGTTTACCCACTAAAATTAAGGTAGTAATGATGTTCATAACATCATTCGATTCATACATATAAAACTATCTTATTCAAAGATTTAAACTTGTAATCACTAGAACATAGTTTAGTTAATTCTAAACTTGTTCGCAAATAAAGTTAATCCTTCTAACTTGACTTTTAAAATCAACTAAACACATGTTCTATATCTATATGATATTCTAACTTAATGATTTAAAACCTGAAAACACGAAAAACACCGTAAAATCGGACATACGCCGTCGTAGTAACACCGCGGGCTGTTTTGGGTTTGATAATTAAAAACTTTGATAAACTTTGATTTAAAAGTTGTTCTTATGGGAAAATGATTTTTCTTATGAACATGAAACTTTATCCAAAAATCATGGTTAAACTCAAAGTGGAAGTATGTTTTTCAAAATGGTCATCAAGACGTCGTTCTTTCGACTGAAATGACTACCTCTTACAAAAACGAATTGTAACTTATATTTCTGACAATAAACCTATACTTTTTCTATTTTGATTCATAAAATAGAGTTTAATATGAAACCATAGAAATTTGATTCACTCAAAACGGATTTAAAACGAAGAAGTTATGGGTAAAACAAGATTGGATATTTTTGATTGTTGTAGCTACGGGAAATATTGTAACAATACTATACAAATCATATCCTAGCTAACTTATATTGTATTATACATGTATTCTAATATATTATGTAATCTTGGGATACCATAGACACGTATGCAAATGTTTTGACATATCATACCGATCCATGTATATATATTATTTGGAACAACCATAGACACTCTATATGCAGTAATGTTGGAGTTAACTATACAGGGTTGAGGTTGATTCTAAAAATATATATACTTTGAGTTGTGATCTAGCCTGAGACGTGTATACACTGGGTCGTAGATTGATTTAAGATAATATATATTGATTTATTTCTGTACATCTAATTGTGGACAACTAATTGTAGGTTACTAACGAGGACAGCTGACTTAATGAATTTAAAACATTAAAACGTATTAAAAATGTTGTAAATATATTTTGAACATACTTTGATATATATGTACATATTTGTTATAGGTTCGTGAATCGACCAGTGGCCAAGTCTTACTTCCCGACTAAGTAAAAATCTGTGAAAATGAGTTATAGTCCCACTTTTAAAATCTAATATTTTGGGATGAGAATACATGTAATTTTATAAATGTTTTATGAAATAGACACAAGTAAATGGAACTATATTATATGGGTGAATGATCGAAGCTGAATATGCCCCTTTTTAGCTTGGTAGCCAAAGAATTTGGGAACAGACCCCCAAATTGACGCGAATCCTAAAGATAGATCTATTGGGCCCAACAAGCACCATTCTGGAATTTGGAATGCTTTAGTACTTCGAAATTATCATGTTCGATGGGTGTCCCAGAATGATGGGGATATTCTATATGCATCTTGTTAATGTCGGTTAGCAGGTGTTCACCATATGAATGAATTTTATCTCTATGTATGGGATGTATATTGAAATATGAAATCTTGTGCTCTATTATTATGATTTGATAATATATAGGTTAAACCTATAACTCACCAACATTTTTGTTGACGTTTTAAGCATGTTTATACTCAGGTGATTATTAAGAGCTTCCGCTGTTGCATACTAAAATAAGGACAAGATTTGGAGTCCATGCTTGTATGATATGTAAAAACTGCATTCAAGAAACTTATTTTTGATGTAATATATTCTTATTGTAAACCATTATGTAATGATCGTGTGTAAACGGTATATTTTAGATTATCATTATTTGATAATCTATGTAATGCTTTTTAAACCTTTATCGATAAAATAAAGGTTATGGTTGTTTTAAAAATGAATGCAGTCTTTGAAAAACGTCTCATATAGAGGTCAAAACCTCGCGACGAAATCAATTAATATGGAACGTTTATAATCAATATGAACGGAACATTTCAGTTGGTATCCGAGCGTTGGTCTTAGAGAACCAGAAATTTGCATTAGTGTGTCTTATCGAGTTTGTTAGGATACATTAGTGAGTCTGGACTTCGACCGTGTTTTCTTTAAAAACGATTGCTTAACACTTTTGTTGGAAACTATATATTATTAACATGTAAATATTATGTGATATATTAACCTCTTAATGTGTTTGATATTGTGTGATATATGTCTACCACTAGTACAAATCTCATCGACTCACCTAATAATAATGAAGAGTCGAATATAATTTGGGAAGATTCACAAATTCCCTAAGAAGAACCGGAAGAGGAGGAACCGGAAGAGGAGAAACCGGAGGAGGAAGAACCGGAAGAAGAAGAGGTTCCGGAGGAAGAAATATTGATACCTACAGTAAATCGGTTAAATAAAAGAAAATCATCAACCAACGGACCAAAGTTAAAAATGGTCAATGGTGTTTCCACCGAGGAAGCAAAATATTGGGAAGATTACCAATTTTCCGATGAATCGGATCCTGATGAGGATTCCAATGATGTTATAGAACTTATCTCGACCCAATTTAATATAGCAAAAGAAAATAATAAGGGAAAAGGTATAAAAATAGAGAAACCTGATTCCAACCCCAATGAACTTTATATGTATCGGCAACGTCCGTATTTCCTAAATTGTAACAATATCTCGGGAACCTCTAAACCACCAGGTTTTTCTAAACCATTTTGGAAAATGACGGCTCTTATTAGAGGAACACCATATATTCCTAGAAAATTAGGAAAATGAACCAAGTACGAAGAAGAAGAAACCAGTGATTCAGATTAGAGAGTTGTAATCATGTTGTGTATTATATGTATTGTAGTGTGCTTGTACTTTTATGTTCTATGTAAAAATTGCTTGTATTGTTTGTTAATTATCTTTTACGAATCTAATCCTTGTCTATTTTACAGTATAAAAACAAAATGGATGTTAAGGGTAGACAACCGAATATTTTAGAAGATCTACCAGAGGATATGATTGAGGAAATCTTGTCTAGAGTCGGTCAGAATTCATCAGCACAATTAATTATGGCAAAATTAACTTGTCAAACATTAGAAAGACTTTTCAGAAATGCCTTAGTTTATAAAAGGCTTTAATTTGATAGGTGGGGTATATCACATTGGGGAGACTGTAAGTTACGCTGTGTTTTCTTTAAAGCGTTAAATGCGGGGAACCCAAATGCAATTTTACGCTACGGGTTAAGAACCTATTTTGACTCAACATATCCCAACATAGGATTTCGTGAGTTAGAAAGAGCTTCTAACATGCAACATAAAGAAGCATGTTATACTTACGGGTTATGTCATACCCCGTCCAAAATCTTTCGAACAAATACAATAACATATGGTACCATCGCGATGAACTGATTTCTATATGCCATGAACGACTCCATTTAATATGAGCAAATGCACAGCGGAAGATTTCTTTCATACCTGAAAATAAACATGCTTTAAAGTGTCAACCAAAAGGCTGGTGAGTTCATAGGTTTATCATAAAAGAATAAAATTCATCATTTTGATAGACCACAAAATTTAAATGCTGCATGGTACAAATGGGCCCGAATCCTATACACACCTGTAATGTACATGCGATATCTTTTAAATACAGTACACCTTTCTCGTGTACGAAATCATTTTAACAAATCTTTGTAACCGTACACATATCTCGTGTACAAAATATCATACACATAACCTGTGTATAAAATCATTCTCTCGAGATATAACATTCACTTCAATTGGTGGCAATTATCATGTCCACGTAATTCAATGGTGGCAATTATCATGTCCACATAATTCAATGGTGGCAATTACCATGTCCACATAATTCAATAATAATCTGCAGAACTTCTGTCTGCATAATAATTCATTCGAGAAATGTTTTTCTTGTGTCTATCTCGTCAAACATTTATAAAAGCATTTCATGTATTCGCAGTTCAAAATATATTTCAAAAGCATTTAATAAAGCACTTGTAAAAACAGCGCATGTATTCTCAGTCCCAAAAATGTAAAGAGTAAAAGGGAATCAAATGAACTCACCATACTGTATTTTGTAGTAAAAATACATATTACAAAACTGAACAATGCAGGGTTGGCCTTGGATTCACGAACCTATATCAATTGTATATCTATTAAGACATATAATGGAAATCACATAATTTCCTTTATTACTTATATATTATATGAAATGTCCCGTTCTTATTGATTAAAAACGTTCCATATTAATTGATTTCGTTGCGAGGTTTTGACCTCTATATGAGACGTTTTTCAAAGACTGCATTCATTTTTAAACAAACCATAACCTTTATTTCATCAATAAAGGTTTAAAAAGCTTTACGTAGATTATCAAATAATGATAATCTAAAATATCCTGTTTACACACGACCATTACATAATGGTTTACAATACAAATATGTTACAACAAAATAAGTTTCTTGAATGCAGTTTTTACACAATATCATACAAGCATGGACTCCAAATCTTGTCCTTATTTAAGTATGCGACAGCGGAAGCTCTTAATAATCACCTGAGAATAAACATGCTTAAAACGTCAACAAAAATGTTGGTGAGTTATAGGTTTAACCTATATATATCAAATCGTAACAATAGACCACAAGATTTCATATTTCAATACACATCCCATACATAGAGATAAAAATCATTCATATGGTGAACACCTGGTAACCGACAATAACAAGATGCATATATAAGAATATCCCCATCATTCCGGGACACCCTTCGGATATGATATAAATTTCGAAGTACTAAAGCATCCGGTACTTTGGATGGGGTTTGTTAGGCCCAATAGATCTATCTTTAGGATTCGCGTCAATTAGGGTGTCTGTTCCCTAATTCTTAGATTACCAGACTTAATAAAAAGGGGCATATTCGATTTCGATAATTCAACCATAGAATGTAGTTTCACGTACTTGTGTCTATTTTGTAAATCATTTATAAAACCTGCATGTATTCTCATCCCAAAAATATTAGAGTTTAAAAGTGGGACTATAACTCACTTTCACAGATTTTTACTTCGTCGGGAAGTAAGACTTGGCCACTGGTTGATTCACGAACCTATAACAATATATACATATATATCAAAGTATGTTCAAAATATATTTACAACACTTTTAATATATTTTGATGTTTTAAGTTTATTAAGTCAGCTGTCCTCGTTAGTAACCTACAACTAGTTGTCCACAGTTAGATGTACAGAAATAAATCGATAAATATTATCTTGAATCAATCCACGACCCAGTGTATACGTATCTCAGTATTGATCACAACTCAAACTATATATATTTTGGAATCAACCTCAACCCTGTATAGCTAACTCCAACATTCACATATAGAGTGTCTATGGTTGTTCCGAAATATATATAGATGTGTCGACATGATAGGTCGAAACATTGTATACGTGTCTATGGTATCTCAAGATTACATAATATATAATACAAGTTGATTAAGTTATGGTTGGAATAGATTTGTTACCAATTTTCACGTAGCTAAAATGAGAAAAATTATCCAATCTTGTTTTACCCATAACTTCTTCATTTTAAATCCGTTTTGAGTGAATCAAATTGCTATGGTTTCATATTGAACTCTATTTTATGAATCTAAACAAAAAAAGTATAGGTTTCTAGTCGGAAAAATAAGTTACAAGTCGTTTTTGTAAAGGTAGTCATTTCAGTCGAAAGAACGACGTCTAGATGACCATTTTAGAAAACATACTTCCACTTTGAGTTTAACCATAATTTTTGGATATAGTTTCATGTTCATAATAAAAATCATTTTCTCAGAATAACAACTTTTAAATCAAAGTTTATCATAGTTTTTAATTAACTAACCCAAAACAGCCCGCGGTGTTACTACGACGGCGTAAATCCGGTTTTACGGTGTTTTTCGTGTTTCCAGGTTTTAAATCATTAAGTTAGCATATCATATAGATATAGAACATGTGTTTAGTTGATTTTAAAAGTCAAGTTAGAAGGATTAACTTTTGTTTGCGAACAAGTTTAGAATTAACTAAACTATGTTCTAGTGATTACAAGTTTAAACCTTCGAATAAGATAGCTTTATATGTATGAATCGAATGATGTTATGAACATCATTACTACCTTAAGTTCCTTGGATGAACCTACTGGAAAAGAGAAAAATGGATCTAGCTTCAATGGATCCTTGGATGGCTCAAAGTTCTTGAAGCAAAATCATGACACGAAAACAAGTTCAAGTAAGATCATCACTTGAAATAAGATTGTTATAGTTATAGAAATTGAACCAAAGTTTGAATATGATTATTACCTTGTATTAGAATGATAACCTACTGTAAGAAACAAAGATTTCTTGAGGTTGGATGATCACCTTACAAGATTGGAAGTGAGCTAGCAAACTTGAAAGTATTCTTGATTTTATGAAACTAGAACTTTTGGAATTTATGAAGAACACTTAGAACTTGAAGATAGAACTTGAGAGAGTTCAATTAGATGAAGAAAATTGAAGAATGAAAGTGTTTGTAGGTGTTTTTGGTCGTTGGTGTATGGATTAGATATAAAGGATATGTAATTTTGTTTTCATGTAAATAAGTCATGAATGATTACTCATATTTTTGTAATCTTATGAGATATTTCATGCTAGTTGCCAAATGATGGTTCCCACATGTGTTAGGTGACTCACATGGGCTGCTAAGAGCTGATCATTGGAGTGTATATACCAATAGTACATACATCTAAAAGCTGTGTATTGTACGAGTACGAATACGGGTACATACGAGTAGAATTGTTGATGAAACTGAACGAGAATGTAATTGTAAGCATTTTTGTTAAGTAGAAGTATTTTGATAAGTGTATTGAAGTCTTTCAAAAGTGTATAAATACATATTAAAACACTACATGTATATACATTTTAACTGAGTCGTTAAGTCATCGTTAGTCGTTACATGTAAGTGTTGTTTTGAAACCTTTAGGTTAACGATCTTGTTAAATGTTGTTAACCCAATGTTTATAATATCAAAAGAGATTTTAAATTATTATATTATCATGATATTATGATGTACGAATATCTCTTAATATGATATATATACATTAAATGTCGTTACAACGATAAACGTTACATATATGTCTCGTTTCAAAATCATTAAGTTAGTAGTCTTGTCTTTACATATGTAGTTCATTGTTAATATAATTAATGATATGTTTACTTATCATAATATCATGTTAACTATATATATAACCATATATATGTCATCATATAGTTTTTTTACAAGTTTTAACGTTCGTGAATCACCGGTCAACTTGGGTGGTCAATTGTCTATATGAAACCTATTTCAATTAATCAAGTCTTAACAAGTTTGATTGCTTAACATGTTGGAAACATTTAATCATGTAAACATCAATCTCAATTAATATATATAAACATGGAAAAGTTCGGGTCACTACAGTACCTACCCGTTAAATAAATTTCGTCCCGAAATTTTAAGCTGTTGAAGGTGTTGACGAATCTTCTGGAAATAGATGCGGGTATTTCTTCTTCATCTGATCTTCACGCTCCCAGGTGAACTCGGGTCCTCTACGAGCATTCCATCGAACCTTAACAATTGGTATCTTGTTTTGCTTAAGTCTTTTAACCTCACGATCCATTATTTCGACGGGTTCTTCGATGAATTGGAGTTTTTCGTTGATTTGGATTTCATCTAACGGAATAGTGAGATCTTCTTTAGCAAAACATTTCTTCAAATTCGAGACGTGGAAAGTGTTATGTACAGCCGCGAGTTGTTGAGGTAACTCAAGTCGGTAAGCTACTGGTCCGACACGATCAATAATCTTGAATGGTCCAATATACCTTGGATTTAATTTCCCTCGTTTACCAAATCGAACAACGCCTTTCCAAGGTGAAACTTTAAGCATGACCATCTCTCCAATTTCAAATTCTATATCTTTTCTTTTAATGTCAGCGTAGCTCTTTTGTCGACTTTGGGCGGTTTTCAACCGTTGTTGAATTTGGATGATCTTCTCGGTAGTTTCTTGTATAATCTCCGGACCCGTAATCTGTCTATCCCCCACCTCACTCCAACAAATCGGAGACCTGCACTTTCTACCATAAAGTGCTTCAAACGGCGCCATCTCAATGCTTGAATGGTAGCTGTTGTTGTAGGAAAATTCTGCTAACGGTAGATGTCGATCCCAACTGTTTCCGAAATCAATAACACATGCTCGTAGCATGTCTTCAAGCGTTTGTATCGTCCTTTCACTCTGCCCATCAGTTTGTGGATGATAGGCACTACTCATGTCTAGACGAGTTCCTAATGCTTGCTGTAATGTCTGCCAGAATCTTGAAATAAATCTGTCATCCCTATCAGAGATAATAGAGATTGGTATTCCATGTCTGGAGATGACTTCCTTCAAATACAGTCGTGCTAACTTCTCCATCTTGTCATCTTCTCTTATTGGTAGGAAGTGTGCTGATTTGGTGAGACGATCAACTATTACCCAAATAGTATCAAAACCACTTGCAGTCCTTGGCAATTTAGTGATGAAATCCATGGTAATGTTTTCCCATTTCCATTCCGGGATTTCGGGTTGTTGAAGTAGACCTGATGGTTTCTGATGCTCAGCTTTGACCTTAGAACACGTCAAACATTCTCCTACGTATTTAGCAACATCGGCTTTCATACCCGGCCACCAAAAATGTTTCTTGAGATCCTTGTACATCTTCCCCGTTCCAGGATGTATTGAGTACCTGGTTTTATGAGCTTCTCTAAGTACCATTTCTCTCATATCTCCAAATTTTGGTACCCAAATCCTTTCAGCCCTATACCGGGTTCCGTCTTCCCGAATATTAAGATGCTTCTCCGATCCTTTGGGTATTTCATCCTTTAAATTTCCCTCTTTTAAAACTCCTTGTTGCGCCTCCTTTATTTGAGTAGTAATGTTATTATGAATCATTATATTCATAGATTTTACTCGAATGGGTTCTCTATCCTTCCTGCTCAAGGCATCGGCTACCACATTTGCCTTCCCCGGGTGGTAACGAATCTCAAAATCGTAATCATTCAATAATTCAATCCACCTACGCTGCCTCATATTCAGTTGTTTCTGATTAAATATATGTTGAAGACTTTTGTGGTCGGTATATATAATACTTTTGACCCCATATAAGTAGTGCCTCCAAGTCTTTAATGCAAAAACAACCGCGCCTAATTCCAAATCATGCGTCGTATAATTTTGTTCGTGAATCTTCAATTGTCTAGACGCATAAGCAATCACCTTCGTTCGTTGCATTAATACACAACCGAGACCTTGCTTTGATGCATCACAATAAATCACAAAATCATCATTCCCTTCAGGCAATGACAATATAGGTGCCGTAGTTAGATTTTTCTTCAATAACTGAAACGCTTTCTCTTGTTCATCATTCCATTCAAATTTCTTCCCTTTATGCGTTAATGCAGTCAAGGGTTTTGCTATTCTGGAAAAGTCTTGGATGAACCTTCTGTAGTAACCAGCTAGTCCTAAAAACTGGCGTATGTGTTTCGTAGTTTTCGGGGTTTCCCACTTTTCAACAGTTTCTATCTTTGCCGGATCCACCTTAATACCTTCTTTGTTCACTATGTGACCGAGGAATTGAACTTCTTCCAACCAAAATGCACACTTTGAAAACTTAGCGTACAATTCTTCCTTCCTCAATACTTCTAACACCTTTCTCAAATGTTCACCGTGTTCTTGGTCATTCTTTGAGTAAATAAGTATGTCATCAATGAAAACAATGACAAACTTGTCAAGGTATGGTCCACACACTCGGTTCATAAGGTCCATGAACACAGCTGGTGCATTAGTTAAACCAAACGGCATGACCATAAACTCGTAATGACCGTAACGTGTTCTGAAAGCAGTCTTTGGAATATCATCTTCTTTCACCCGCATTTGATGATACCCGGAACGTAAGTCAATCTTTGAATAAACAGACGAGCCTTGTAGTTGATCAAATAAGTCGTCGATTCTCGGTAGTGGGTAGCGGTTCTTGATGGTAAGTTTGTTCAACTCTCGGTAGTCGATACACAACCTGAATGTACCATCTTTCTTCTTGACAAACAAAACAGGAGCTCCCCACGGTGATGTGCTTGGTCGAATGAAACCACGCTCTAAAAGTTCTTGTAATTGGCTTTGCAGTTCTTTCATCTCGCTGGGTGCGAGTCTGTAAGGAGCACGAGCTATTGGTGCAGCTCCTGGTACAAGATCTATTTGAAATTCAACGGATCGATGTGGGGGTAATCCCGGTAATTCTTTCGGAAATACATCGGGAAATTCTTTTGCAATGGAAACATCATTGATGCTCTTTTCTTCAGTTTGTACTTTCTCGACGTGTGCTAGAACAGCATAGCAACCTTTTCTTATTAGTTTTTGTGCCTTCAAATTACTAATAAGATGTAGCTTCGTGTTGCCCTTTTCTCCGTACACCATTAAGGGTTTTCCTTTTTCTCGTATAATGCGAATTGCATTTTTGTAACAAACGATCTCCGCTTTCACTTCTTTCAACCAGTCCATACCGATTATCACATCAAAACTCCCTAACTCTACTGGTATCAAATCAATCTTAAATGTTTCGCTAACCAGTTTAATTTCTCGATTCCGACATATATTATCTGCTGAAATTAATTTACCATTTGCTAATTCGAGTAAAAATTTACTATCCAAAGGCGTCAATGGACAACTTAATTTAGCACAAAAATCTCTACTCATATAGCTTCTATCCGCACCCGAATCAAATAAAACGTAAGCAGATTTATTGTCAATAAGAAACGTACCCGTAACAAGCTCCGGGTCTTCCTGTGCCTCTACCGCATTAATATTGAAAACTCTTCCACGGCCTTGTCCATTCGTGTTCTCCTGGTTCGGGCAATTTCTAATAATGTGGCCTGGTTTTCCACATTTATAACAAACTATATTGGCATAACTTGCTCCGACACTACTTGCTCCGCCATTACTCGTTCCGACACCATTTGTTCCTTTCGTTCTATTAACCCCTGGTCCGTAGACCTCACACTTCACCGCGCTATGACCATTTCTTTTACACTTGTTGCAAAATTTGGTGCAGAACCCCGAGTGATTCTTTTCACACCTTTGGCATAGTTGCTTCTGATTGTTGTTGTTGTTGCGGTTATTATTGTTGTTGGGATGATTGTTGTAGTTGCTGTTGTTGTTGTTGTTGTTGTTGTTGTTGGGCCGTTTGTTGTAGTTGCGATTGATGTTGCGATTGTTGGGATAATTGTTGCGATTATTGTTGTAATTGCTGTTGTTGTTGTATTGGTGATTCTTATCACCGTTTTCCTCCCACTTTCTTTTGACTTGCTTCACATTGGCCTCTTCAGCAGTCTGTTCTTTAATTCTTTCTTCAATCTGGTTCACTAGTTTGTGAGTCATTCTACATGCCTGTTGTATGGAGGCGGGCTCGTGTGAACTTATATCTTCTTGGATTCTTTCCGGTAATCCTTTCACAAACGCGTCGATCTTCTCTTCGTCATCTTCGAATGCTCCCGGACACAATAGGCACAATTCTGTGAATCGTCTTTCATACGTGGTAATATCAAATCCTTGGGTTCGTAACCCTCTAAGTTCTGTCTTGAGCTTATTGACCTCGGTTCTGGGACGGTACTTCTCGTTCATCAAGTGCTTGAATGCTGACCACAGTAGTGCGTACGCATCATCTTGTCCCACTTGCTCTAGATAGGTATTCCACCATGTTAACGCAGAACCTGTGAAGGTATGCGTAGCGTACTTTACTTTGTCCTCTTCAGTACACTTACTTATGGCAAACACCGATTCGACCTTCTCGGTCCACCGTTTCAATCCGATCGGTCCTTCGGTTCCATCAAATTCCAAAGGTTTGCAGGCAGTGAATTCTTTGTAGGTTCATCCTACACGATTTCCTGTACTGCTAGATCCAAGGTTATTGTTGGTATGTAGCGCAGCCTGTACTGCGGCTATGTTTGAAGCTAGAAAAGTACGGAATTCCTCTTCATTCATATTCACGGTGTGTCGAGTAGTCGGTGCCATTTCCTTCAAAATAGTTAAATGGAACAAGTTAATCATACAGAATATTAAGAGTAGTTAATAGTATTTCGTAGCATAATATGAACTCATTTATAAAAGCTTTTTCTTCATATTAGCGTTTTATAAGTTTAAATTCGGGTAGTACCTACCCGTTAAGTTCATACTTAGTAGCTAATATACAATTCAACTACTACAATTCTATATGAAAAATTGATTATAATAATATTTCGCGTTCAAACTTTTATACAATATTTTACAAACTTACAATACCGCTTATTTTACATAAAGCATGAAATATAGCACACAATAACTTTGATACAAGATAGTTGTGAAGATAATTCTAGCTAGTACACAAGTCGTTCAGCAAAGGCAATAAAGACACGTAATTCATACGTCCAGAAACAAGTCATGCATTCTGGTTTTACTAGGACTACTTCCCATCCTTGGTCTTGTGCAACATAACCGTTATGGCCGTTGATAAGACAGCGTGTTGTAACGTCGTCAAAGGGACGAGGGTTACGTAATGTCCAACAGTCCCGTAATAATCTAAAAACCTCATTTCTTACCCCAATTACCGACTCCGTCACTTGTGGAAACGTTTTGTTTAATAGTTGTAGCCCGATGTTCTTGTTCTCACTTTGGTGAGAAGCGAACATTACTAATCCGTAAGCATAACATGCTTCTTTATGTTGCATGTTAGCCGCTTTTTCTAAATCACGAAGTCCAATATTCGGATATATTGAGTCAAAATAATTTCTTAACCCGTTGCGTAAAATAGCATTTGGGTTCCCCGCAATATATGCGTCAAAGTAAACACATCGTAACTTATGGGTTTCCCAATGTGATATCCCCCATCTTTCAAATGAAAGTCTCTTATAAACCAAGACATTCTTGGAACGTTCTTCGAATGTCTTACAAACTGATCTCGCCTTAAATAGTTGTGCCGAAGAATTCTGGCCGACTCTAGACAAGATTTCATCAGTCATGTCTCCGGGTAGGTCTCTTAAAATATTGGGTTGTCTATCCATTTTGTGTTTTTAAACTGTAAAATAGACAAGAGTTAGTTTCATAAAAAAATACTTATTAATACAAGCAATTTTTACATATATCATAAAGCATAAGAACACTATATTACATATATTACACCACACGAATACAACTATCTTATTTCGACTCGCTCGTTTCTTCTTCTTCGGTTTTGGTTCGTTTTGCCAAGTTTCTAGGGATATATGATGTTCCCCTAATACGAGCCATCGTTGTCCACATTGGTTTAGAAAAACCTGGTGGTTTAGAGGTTCCCGGGTCATTGTTACAACTTAAGGACTTCGGGGGTTGACGATACATATAAAGTTCATCGGGGTTGGAATTAGATTTCTCTATTTTTATGCCCTTTCCCTTATTATTTTCTTTTGCCTTTTTAAATTCAGTTGGGGTAATTTCTATAACATCATCGGAATTCTCGTCGGAATCCGATTCATCGGAGAATTGGTAATCCTCCCAATATTTTGCTTCCTTGGCGGAAACACCATTGACCATAATTAACTTTGGTCGGTTGGTTGAGGATTTTCTTTTACTTAACCGTTTTATTATTTCCCCCACCGGTTCTATTTCTTCATCCGGTTCCGATTCTTCTTCCGGTTCCGATTCTTCTTCTGATTCCGACTCTTCTTCCGGTTCCTCTTCGGGAACTTGTGAATCAGTCCACAAATCATTCCAATTTACATTTGACTCTTCATTATTATTAGGTGAGTCAATGGGACTTGTTCTAGAGGTAGACATCTATCACATAATATCAAACACTTTAAGAGATTAATATATCACATAATATTCATATGTTAAAAATATATAGTTTCCAACAAAAATGTTAAGCAATCATTTTTAAAGAAAACACGGTCGAAGTCCAGACTCACTAATGCATCCTAACAAACTCGATAAGATACACTAATGCAAATTTTCTGGTTCTCTAAGACCAACGCTCGGATACCAACTGAAATGTCCCGTTCTTATTGATTAAAAACGTTCCATATTAATTGATTTCGTTGCGAGGTTTTGACCTCTATATGAGACGTTTTTCAAAGACTGCATTCATTTTTAAACAAACCATAACCTTTATTTCATCAATAAAGGTTTAAAAAGCTTTACGTAGATTATCAAATAATGATAATCTAAAATATCCTGTTTACACACGACCATTACATAATGGTTTACAATACAAATATGTTACAACAAAATAAGTTTCTTGAATGCAGTTTTTACACAATATCATACAAGCATGGACTCCAAATCTTGTCCTTATTTAAGTATGCGACAGCGGAAGCTCTTAATAATCACCTGAGAATAAACATGCTTAAAACGTCAACAAAAATGTTGGTGAGTTATAGGTTTAACCTATATATATCAAATCGTAACAATAGACCACAAGATTTCATATTTCAATACACATCCCATACATAGAGATAAAAATCATTCATATGGTGAACACCTGGTAACCGACAATAACAAGATGCATATATAAGAATATCCCCATCATTCCGGGACACCCTTCGGATATGATATAAATTTCGAAGTACTAAAGCATCCGGTACTTTGGATGGGGTTTGTTAGGCCCAATAGATCTATCTTTAGGATTCGCGTCAATTAGGGTGTCTGTTCCCTAATTCTTAGATTACCAGACTTAATAAAAAGGGGCATATTCGATTTCGATAATTCAACCATAGAATGTAGTTTCACGTACTTGTGTCTATTTTGTAAATCATTTATAAAACCTGCATGTATTCTCATCCCAAAAATATTAGAGTTTAAAAGTGGGACTATAACTCACTTTCACAGATTTTTACTTCGTCGGGAAGTAAGACTTGGCCACTGGTTGATTCACGAACCTATAACAATATATACATATATATCAAAGTATGTTCAAAATATATTTACAACACTTTTAATATATTTTGATGTTTTAAGTTTATTAAGTCAGCTGTCCTCGTTAGTAACCTACAACTAGTTGTCCACAGTTAGATGTACAGAAATAAATCGATAAATATTATCTTGAATCAATCCACGACCCAGTGTATACGTATCTCGGTATTGATCACAACTCAAACTATATATATTTTGGAATCAACCTCAACCCTGTATAGCTAACTCCAACATTCACATATAGAGTGTCTATGGTTGTTCCGAAATATATATAGATGTGTCGACATGATAGGTCGAAACATTGTATACGTGTCTATGGTATCTCAAGATTACATAATATATAATACAAGTTGATTAAGTTATGGTTGGAATAGATTTGTTACCAATTTTCACGTAGCTAAAATGAGAAAAATTATCCAATCTTGTTTTACCCATAACTTCTTCATTTTAAATCCGTTTTGAGTGAATCAAATTGCTATGGTTTCATATTGAACTCTATTTTATGAATCTAAACAAAAAAAGTATAGGTTTCTAGTCGGAAAAATAAGTTACAAGTCGTTTTTGTAAAGGTAGTCATTTCAGTCGAAAGAACGACGTCTAGATGACCATTTTAGAAAACATACTTCCACTTTGAGTTTAACCATAATTTTTGGATATAGTTTCATGTTCATAATAAAAATCATTTTCTCAGAATAACAACTTTTAAATCAAAGTTTATCATAGTTTTTAATTAACTAACCCAAAACAGCCCGCGGTGTTACTACGACGGCGTAAATCCGGTTTTACGGTGTTTTTCGTGTTTCCAGGTTTTAAATCATTAAGTTAGCATATCATATAGATATAGAACATGTGTTTAGTTGATTTTAAAAGTCAAGTTAGAAGGATTAACTTTTGTTTGCGAACAAGTTTAGAATTAACTAAACTATGTTCTAGTGATTACAAGTTTAAACCTTCGAATAAGATAGCTTTATATGTATGAATCGAATGATGTTATGAACATCATTACTACCTTAAGTTCCTTGGATGAACCTACTGGAAAAGAGAAAAATGGATCTAGCTTCAATGGATCCTTGGATGGCTCAAAGTTCTTGAAGCAAAATCATGACACGAAAACAAGTTCAAGTAAGATCATCACTTGAAATAAGATTGTTATAGTTATAGAAATTGAACCAAAGTTTGAATATGATTATTACCTTGTATTAGAATGATAACCTACTGTAAGAAACAAAGATTTCTTGAGGTTGGATGATCACCTTACAAGATTGGAAGTGAGCTAGCAAACTTGAAAGTATTCTTGATTTTATGAAACTAGAACTTTTGGAATTTATGAAGAACACTTAGAACTTGAAGATAGAACTTGAGAGAGTTCAATTAGATGAAGAAAATTGAAGAATGAAAGTGTTTGTAGGTGTTTTTGGTCGTTGGTGTATGGATTAGATATAAAGGATATGTAATTTTGTTTTCATGTAAATAAGTCATGAATGATTACTCATATTTTTGTAATCTTATGAGATATTTCATGCTAGTTGCCAAATGATGGTTCCCACATGTGTTAGGTGACTCACATGGGCTGCTAAGAGCTGATCATTGGAGTGTATATACCAATAGTACATACATCTAAAAGCTGTGTATTGTACGAGTACGAATACGGGTACATACGAGTAGAATTGTTGATGAAACTGAACGAGAATGTAATTGTAAGCATTTTTGTTAAGTAGAAGTATTTTGATAAGTGTATTGAAGTCTTTCAAAAGTGTATAAATACATATTAAAACACTACATGTATATACATTTTAACTGAGTCGTTAAGTCATCGTTAGTCGTTACATGTAAGTGTTGTTTTGAAACCTTTAGGTTAACGATCTTGTTAAATGTTGTTAACCCAATGTTTATAATATCAAAAGAGATTTTAAATTATTATATTATCATGATATTATGATGTACGAATATCTCTTAATATGATATATATACATTAAATGTCGTTACAACGATAAACGTTACATATATGTCTCGTTTCAAAATCATTAAGTTAGTAGTCTTGTCTTTACATATGTAGTTCATTGTTAATATAATTAATGATATGTTTACTTATCATAATATCATGTTAACTATATATATAACCATATATATGTCATCATATAGTTTTTTTACAAGTTTTAACGTTCGTGAATCACCGGTCAACTTGGGTGGTCAATTGTCTATATGAAACCTATTTCAATTAATCAAGTCTTAACAAGTTTGATTGCTTAACATGTTGGAAACATTTAATCATGTAAACATCAATCTCAATTAATATATATAAACATGGAAAAGTTCGGGTCACTACATTATATATGTGTTTGTAGTTTACATAAATTTTATACTAAATTTTATTAAAATATACTTCATTTATATTTATTATATCTTAACTTATATATTATATAAATTACTTTAAAATAATTATTATGTATTCATTTATTTATTTTAAAATATCTATATATACACATATATGTTTAATGATATATCTAAAATCAATAATTTGTTATTATGTAAGTATAATGTTAACGAGTCTGTTATATATAGTTATGTGAAATATTAATATAATTTTATTATATGTAATAAGTATATTTTATGTACTAAATATTTATTTGTTTAAAATGATAATCCTGATAATAATAATTTACTATTAATAATAACAATAACTTTATTAATAATGATATTATTAACAATGATACTTATGTTTAATAATAACAATATTATTACTAATAGTTACAAAAGTGATACTAATAATAATAACTTGTATTATTTTCATAATAATAATAATAATAATAATAATAATAATAATAATAATAATAATAATAATCCTAGTCATAATTATAATCATAATAATAATAATATTCTTAATATCGATAACTTTAATTATAATAATAACAATACTTGTTCTAATTCTTGTTTTGATATTAATAATAGTTAATATATTATTAATAATTACAATAACAATAATAATAACAATAAGTAATATTAATTGAGATTTTAGTAATGGAAACTACCTCAAAACAAGCCTTTTAAAAAAAAAAAAATGCCACCGGCCTGGCTTGAACCCGAGACCTCTCGCTCAATAACAACACACCCAACCAATGATCGGTTAGTCACTTTCTGGATTAAATCATACATTAAATTGTTTTAACCAGTATGCGACTGCCTCCTTTTTCTTTCTTCTCTTTCACGAAACCAGAACCATTTACCAACATTAAAATCTTCATCCTTAATAACTAACTATCATTATATCGTTACCCTCATTATCAACACTCTTGTTCTTCATTATTATCATCTCTAATACATATCATCGTTAACCTTTTAGTTGAATCGTAACTAGGAACAAATGGGTTTAAAATGTGTTGGGCTTTTCGTTATTGGACTGCAGAAGTTTTGGGTTGAGATCACGACCCAAAACAGAAATAGTGGGCTGCTGAGTTGATGAAATCACGTATGAAACTGGATAGGAAAGTTGACAACAGCGATTTATTTCATTAATAATTTTCCACATAAAATCATGAGCTCATTGTGACATCTTGCACTTATCATCATCACAGTCGCTGTAACTACTTCTCTTTATGCTTATTGATTCGATTGGGTCTCATAAAGTGTGGGGCTTATTGTTGCTAAAAGCAATTTGGGCCAAATTAGGAATGAGTGTATAAAGACTTTGGTTAAAAGAAACAAGTAGTAGTCGCTGAATTTGTTTCAAAGAGTAAAAGCAATCCAATTTAAGTAATGAAAGTGATTGGTTCTATCCTTTAATCAATAAGTGAATTTATTTGCTGGATGTTTGTCGGCCATATAATGTCATCTTATCCCACTTTATTAAATTATAAAACGCCACACATATATTTTCTATAACCAAGTTGATAAAACTCAAAACAATTAATTAGTATTTCTTATTTCTTCTATTATTTTGATAGCTCTACCAACGCACCCTTTTTCTGTGTTTCCCTTTCGTTACCTCGTTTCCAATCAGGAGTAGAAGTGGACATCTATTTGCAGCTGGATCGTACAGCAGTTAGGTAATAGTAATTGATGATGGTTTTGAGTGGGTTTTGGGGTTTGTGGTTACTCGAACAAAGCAGGAAGTTTCCAAGTAGTAGCAGTTTATTTTATGGGTGTGTTCGATCAAAGAAAGGAAATGATATCGGTAAATAGGGTAGGAGCATGGGGGTTGTGTTGATAGGTGATCGTGGTTGGTCGTTACCGATCACAAACTAACAGACTTAGCTTATCGTGTCAAAATATATTAAATCGTATCGAGAGTTCGGTTTAAATTTAGTCGAAATTTTCTGGGTCACTACAGTACCTACCCGTTAAAGAAATTTCGTCCCGAAATTTGAGTGAGGTTGTCATGGCTAACCATAAAAATGTCTTCATGACGGATATGAGTTGATAATAGGGTTTTATCATCATTGGGTAATATAGATAAAACGATTTGATTACTCGAAGAGTACGAATGAAGCTATCACTAAATAGTGAAATGAGAAAGACATGTTTCATCATAACTTTTGATTAGTCGTGGTTAAATTCCAGAATTCAAGGGATTTAAAGAAAATCTTCATAATAAGATTTGGTTCTTAGATGATTTAGAAAATCAAGATCTTCTTTGATTAATTGCAATAATCTGTTTCGATTGCTCTGTCGGATATTTCACTATAAATCTACCACCTTCGTTTCTTTATTTTTCACAACTCACACCTTCTATTCTTTCTTCTTAATTCATACTTTAAAACGTGCATCAATATGCTCCATCCTGTTCTGATCCTTGATATACTCTTAACTTTTATATCGATCATTCTTCTTTTTCATTTACTGCCGGAAGAATCTATTTACTTCTACTATACTCTTGGGTTTATAGTGTTTCTAGTTCTCCCGTGTCTTTATATTGCTATATGCATCGACATATACGGTTTAAAATTTCTGGGTGGTTGTTGGGTTTTATATCTTCCCTTATACTTCGATGTCCCTGCTTCTGTCTTCTATAATTATTGTCATCCACAGTTAATGCCCTCTCCTATTTGCTGCAGTTTATACCCCCATGTATACTTCAAAACTTTATTCTTTCGTTTCCTCTTCTTGCCACAAAGCATCGCATGTAATGGTCCAGAATTTGTAGGTATGAAGTTTTGGATGAACATAGTTAATGTTTTAAGAAGGGAATCATAATGGTGCGATCTTGATTTGGTAAATTACCAGAATATCTGGAAAGATAGAACTATCAATAAGGTATGTTCTTAATATGTTTAGAGATTGGGTAGAATGTAAGAGTCGTGTAAATGGCACATGATGATGGTACTGAGAATCATCACGTTCCATTAGAAACTCAGCATGACTTACCGTAATATAATCACGTTGATCAAGTGTCATTATATTATACTAACTCATGCATTAGTTCCCAACATTACTTCAATAATATTCATATTTTAAGCTCGAAAGTTTACAGAATATAGAAACTAACAGTTTCTATATGATGTAACACTGATAGCACGAAGAGATTAATGATTTCGGATAAGAATAGTTAAGAATATATCTTTAATATGGAGGATATTTATAATGAAAGATACGATAATATCTTTGAATATCTAAGATCAGAGGATGATGGAGACTATTGTCTGCAAGGGTTTAGAGTAAGGAGCAAGATATTCACTAAAGACTTTAGCAGACATTGAATCATTTGGATTCTTTGAAGTCAAACTTATTCTTTGTGATTTGTCCACGGCTTTCTTCATAGTTTCGCATAATCTGCTTTTCGGTACTAAATTTTCTATTGAATGTTTTTCCAATAATGATACACAGGAGCACGAAGAGGTATATAATTTCGGATGAGAATATTTATGAAAATATCCTCAGAAATATCGAAGATATTAATGATGATATTTTGGAATTTCTAAGTTCGATGGTTGATGGAGAAAGATTTTCCGCAAGATTTTAACATGACTTCGGAGCAGGATATTATCTAAAGATTTCATCGGATCCAGAATTACCTGGATTCTTTGAATATAGGGAATGGTCCTTGTATTTGTCCTTGGTCTCCTTCATGGTTTGCTCGATTCATTTTTCAGAACTCAAAGATATGATTCGTAAGCTAGAGTGCTTTTCAGAATGTCAGAATGAAAGTTCATAATTTTATGAGATAAATGTTATACGTATACATATAACTATTGATGTAGAAATGCTGATAGATTCAAAATACTGATTGCTAATTCCCGATAATTGATATGACAACTCTCGTTATAAGATGCTGATAAGTATATGATAGGGTTTTAATGAACAAATATAATGATTCTTCGGAGAGACTTAAGTCAAATGAGTAATGAAGTTGCTGGTAAGTTTAATGCTACTGTGGTGGAATATAAACGGTTCCCCGGTAACGATGATGAAGGGGTAATCTTTATAATAGGGTTTATTTGAATAAATAACTTGAAGTTGATTTGCTGGAGCTGTCACAAAATTGGCTAATTTGAAAGGAAATTGTGTTGTTATTTTTCGGAAATAAAAATGCCAAAGAAGCTAGCACAGATACGTGTTAAACATTTATACAGGTTCCGAGAATTTTTTCAGGTGCATAACTATATGCATAAATCTTTTCTTCCGTAGTTGAAGTGCGGTTGGTTCATCCTCCCGATTGAGGAGTTTTCAAGAATCATGAAAGGTTTGAACACAGATTGTACTTATCACGATATAAATGAGGTTTAAGATGAAAATCAAGTGGCAAACTTGAAGAATTGTTTAGTTTCATATGTTATAATCAATATTTTAATTCATTTTAATTGTCCACTGTTGGTAGTCCTCAGTTGATTAGTCCACAGTTAGCTAGGAACAGTTAGCTAGGATTTTGTTAGCGTGGATTCTTAACAAAATTTCTCATAGTTAATTTTGTTTGTTAATTTTGTTTGTTTCTAACAAATTATATTCCGTCAAATGTTTTCTTCATTATGCCACTTGTTGGATTCTGGTAGGTCAAAATCCAAATATGAAATTTGAATGGAAATGGTTATTCTGTGGTGAACGGATTTGTATATCAGTGGATGTAAGTAGGATAGTAAACGACTGTTGAATCAGCTTCGAAGAATGTACAGTGTAACCTATTAATGTGAAATCTGAATATTCTTCAGGTATTACCTACCCGTTAAAATATTTTCACAATTAACACTTTGTACGAAAAAAATTTTAATTACAATCTTTATGAAAACATATATACATATATATTTTCTTCAGATGTAATCATGGATTTAATGAGTTAATATAATATTAATCTCATCTGATTTTTGGTTGAAACTGAAATGAATAATCTCCAAAACTTTAGAGATTACATAATCACCATTTCGAACGAGGATAAATGATGTAGATCGATACGTAGAACAATGATTATACACGAGGTATAGAATAAGACGTCGAGGCATGGATTATTGATGGTACTGGTGCTGTTGGTGCCGTTGATGTTGCTGAAGCTGGTATGTTTTGCACCATACTTTCCAAGGCTACAACTCGAGCATGAAGCTCGTTGACTTATTACTCCGGAATGATTGTCGGTAGGAACGTGCGAATGAATAAGGTTTAGAATTTTAGATAGAATATAATCGGGGCGAGATACTCTGGAAGTGAGTGTGAAAGTGGTGTTTCGAATGGGTTCGCCGGTAAATGCTTCAGGTTCTTCGTCAAGAGGTGTATTCGGTTGGTGGAAGGAATCGCCTTCTTCGGGTCTTCATCGGTTAAGTCGTTTACGAACCCATCAGATGAATTGGGGATGTTTGATTGGTTGATACATTCTGATGACACTGCTTTCGGAGCTTAGGTGAATATCCATGTCAGAATAGCTGTCGGAATAACTATCGGAATAGCTATCGAAATCTGAGGGACTTGAACTGGTTGAGGGATTCATCTCGTACGATCAGATGAAGGATTTCGATAAGAAGTAGATTATAGGATGTAGATTAGTACTCTGTATTACATAATTTACATATGCATATATAATACTCAAATCTCATAAATTACGGAGGAATCTACGGAAGCTGTCAGGCAAGATCTACAGTAACAGATACGCTAAGATATGAATTAGCAGATACGCTAAGACATGAATTTTGTCTATACACTATTCATGCAATCAATGCAATAAGATATGTCTAGACTAAGAATGATAAGCAGGCAATTTCTGACAAAAATGATAAGCAAAACTTTTGACATGCAGACACGGTCTAAGTCCAGACTCACTAATGCATCCTAACAACTATCAGTTAGACACACTAATGCAAGACCTGGTTCGCTAAGACCACCGCTCTGATACCACATGTCATACCCCGTCCAAAATCTTCCGAACAAATACAATAACATATGGTACCATCGCGATGAACTGACTTCTATATGCCATGAACGACTCCATGTAATATGAGCAAATGCACAGCGGAAGATTTCTTTCATACCTGAGAATAAACATGCTTTAAAGTGTCAACCAAAAGGCTGGTGAGTTCATAGTTTTATCATAAAAGAATAAAATTCATCATTTTGATAGACCACAAAATTTAAATGCTGCATGGTACAAATGGGCCCGAATCCTATACCCACCTGTAATGTACATGCGATATCTTTTAAATACAGTACACCTTTCTCGTGTACGAAATCATTTTAACAAATCTTTGTAACCGTACACATATCTCGTGTACAAAATATCATACACATAACCTGTGTATAAAATCATTCTCTCGATATATAACATTCACTTCAATTGGTGGCAATTATCATGTCCACGTAATTCAATGGTGGCAATTATCATGTCCACATAATTCAATGGTGGCAATTACCATGTCCACATAATTCAATAATAATCTGCAGAACTTCTGTCTGCATAATAATTCATTCGAGGAATGTTTTTCTTGTGTCTATCTCGTCAAACATTTATAAAAGCATTTCATGTATTCGCAGTTCAAAATATATTTCAAAAGCATTTAATAAAGCACTTGTAAAAACAGCGCATGTATTCTCAGTCCCAAAAATGTAAAGAGTAAAAGGGAATCAAATGAACTCACCATACTGTATTTTGTAGTAAAAATACATATTACAAAACTGAACAATGCAGGGTTGGCCTTGGATTCACGAACCTATATCAATTGTATATCTATTAAGACATATAATGGAAATCACATAATTTCCTTTATTACTTATATATTATATATGTGTTTGTAGTTTACATAAATTTTATACTAAATTTTATTAAAATATACTTCATTTATATTTATTATATCTTAACTTATATATTATATAAATTACTTTAAAATAATTATTATGTATTCATTTAGTTATTTTAAAATATCTATATATACACATATATGTTTAATGATATATCTAAAATCAATAATTTGTTATTATGTAAGTATAATGTTAATGAGTCTGTTATATATAGTTATGTGAAATATTAATATAATTTTAATATATGTAATAAGTATATTTTATGTACTAAATATTTATTTGTTTAAAATGATAATCCTGATAATAATAATTTACTATTAATAATAACAATAACTTTATTAATAATGATATTGTTAACAATGATACTTATGTTTAATAATAACAATATTATTACTAATAGTTACAAAAGTGATACTAATAATAATAACTTGTATTATTTTCATAATAATAATAATAATAATAATAATAATAATAATAATAATAATAATAATAATAATAATAATAATCCTAGTCATAATTATAATCATAATAATAATAATATTCTTAATATCAATAACTTTAATTATAATAATAACAATACTTGTTCTAATTCTTGTTTTGATATTAATAATAGTTAATATATTATTAAGAATTACAATAACAATAATAATAACAATAAGTAATATTAATTGAGATTTTAGTAATGGAAACTACCTCAAAACAAGCCTTTTTTAAAAAAAATGCCACCGGCCGGGCTTGAACCCGAGACCTCTCGCTCAACAACAACACACCCAACCAATGATCTGTTAGTCACTTTCTGGATTAAATCATACATTAAATTGTTTTAACCAGTATGCGACTGCCTCCTTTTTCCTTCTTCTCTTTCACAAAACCAGAACCTTTTACCAACATTAAAATCTTCATCCTTAATAACTAACTATCATTATATCGTTACCCTCATTATCAACACTCTTGTTCTTCATTATTATCATCTCTAATACGTATCATCGTTAACCTTTTAGTTGAATCGTAACTAGGAACAAATGGGTTTAAAATGTGTTGGGCTTCTCGTTATTGGACTGCAGAAGTTTTGGGTTGAGATCACGACCCAAAACAGAAATAGTGGGCTGCTGAGTTGATGAAATCACGTATGAAACTGGATAGGAAAGTTGACAACAGCGATTTATTTCATTAATAATTTTCCACATAAAATCATGAGCTCATTGTGACATCTTGCATTTATCATCATCACAGTCGCTGTAACTACTTCTCTTTATGCTTATTGATTCGATTGGGACTCATAAAGTGTGGGGCTTATTGTTGCTAAAAGCAATTTGGGCCAAATTAGGAATGAGTGTATAAAGACTTTGGTTAAAAGAAACAAGTAGTAGTCGCTGAATTTGTTTCAAAGAGTAAAAGCAATCCAATTAAAGTAATGAAAGTGATTGGTTCTATCCTTTAATCAATAAGTGAATTTATTTGCTGGATGTTTGTCGGCCATATAATGTCATCTTATCCCACTTTATTAAATTATAAAACGCCACACATATATTTTCTATAACCAAGTTGATAAAACTCAAAACAATTAATTAGTATTTCTTATTTCTTCTATTGTTTTGATAGCTCTACCAACGCACCCTTTTTCTGTGTTTCCCTTTCGTTACCTCGTTTCCAATCAGGAGTAGAAGTGGACATCTATTTGCAGCTGGATCGTACAGCAGTTAGGTAATAGTAATTGATGATGGTTTTGAGTGGGTTTTGGGGTTTGTGGTTATTCGAACAAAGCAGGAAGTTTCCAAGTAGTAGCAGTTTATTTTATGGGTGTGTTCGATCAAAGAAAGGAAATGATATCGGTAAATAGGGTAGGAGCATGGGGGTTGTGTTGATAGGTGATCGTGGTTGGTCGTGACCGATCACAAGCATGAAGAGAAAAAAAAAATTGATTCGATAAAAGTAGGATAACAAATGGTGGAAGTTGACACCGGGTTGATTTGATAAATGAACGAAACAAGAAACAATTTGTAAACCGGTAACTATGATTGAGAGTGGTTATGATAATCGAACTTGGTTGTTTGTAGTGGTGATCATTAGTACCCGATGATAGTTGTGGTTTTGTGAGTAGTTCAAAACAGATAATGGAAAGAGATAGCAAACAATGGTGGTAGGGTGGTGATATAGGTGATGATGAATTGGTGACCGATTTGCAAGAATATAAATGGTGGTTGTTCACGATGGTACTCATGGTGGAAAGTAGTGGCGGGTGAAGATCAATGTGGTGTACGTGTGTTTGTATCTATATAGATAATGAGTTCGTGAAGGTTGTGAGGTGATTATGGTGAAGTGAGTTAATTAGTGAAGAAGATAGAAGTAGGAAAAGAAGTTAAGAGATGGTGAGTGTGACTCTCAGTTATGCATGTGTATATGAATATATTAGATAGTGATAATCTTAGAAAGTCATTGAGGTAGACAGGAAACAGAAAGTATTCAATTAGCAATAGTGGAGTATTTGTTTGTTTTGATGTATCGACATGAATATTCAATCACAAGAAGAAGACAGAAGGAAAAGTTTAAACTTGATAGGAATGCATAACAGATTCTGTAATAATATAGTTGATTGGATTTGTAATTTATAAATTAAAATATATTAATAATAATAATAATACTCTCAATATTAATAATAATAATAATAAAACTAACAATAACAATATTAATAATAAGTATAATAATAATAATAATAATAATAATAATAATAATAATATAATAATATTGTAAATAATGATATTAATAATAATAATGATAATAATAATAATATCAATGATAATAATAATAAGTTGTATTATAATAATAACAATATTTATAATAAATTTTCTTTTTAATAATTTTAGTAATTAATAAACATAATAATAACTAAAATTATAATTTTTCTATTAGTTATAATAATAGAGATGTTAATAATGACAATAATATTAGTAATTTTTAATACAGTAAATGTGTTAGATTTCATATTTATATATTATATATATAGTAATATTATTTCAATTTATTTTTCAAATTATATATATATATATATATATATATATATATATATATATATATATATATATATATATATATATATATATATATATATATATATATATATATATATTTATATTTATATTTAAATATATATACATCTATTTACAATTAGTTGTTCGTGAATCATCGAGAACAGTCGTTGGTCAATTGAATATATGAAACAGTTCAAAATGTTTGTGACTCAAACTAACAGACTTAGCTTATCGTGTCAAAATATATTAAATCGTATCGAGAGTTCGGTTTAAATTTAGTCGAAATTTTCTGGGTCACTACAGGTTAGTGATGTTCGCTTCTTACCAAAGTGAGAAAAAGAACATCGGGTTACAACTTTTAAATAAAACCTTCCCACAAGTGACGGATTCAGTGGTTGGGGTGAGAAACAAGGTTTTTAGATTATTACGGGGCTGTTGGACATTACGAAACCCTCGTCCTTTTGACGACATTGCAACATGCTGCTTAGCCAATGGTCATAACGGTTACTTTCCACAAGACTAAGGATGGGAAGTCGTCTTAGTAAAACCAGAATGCATGACTTGTTTCTGGACTTATGAATTACGTGTCTTTATTTCTTTTGCTGAACAACTTGCGTATTAACTAGAGTTGCCTTTATAGCTGCCGAGTAGCAAAGTTATTATGTGCTATATTTCATCCTATATGTATAATAGCGGTATTGTAAGTTTGTAAAATATTGTATAAAATTTGAACGCGAAATTTTATTATAATCAGTTTTTTCATATAGAATTGTAGTAGTTGAATTGTATATTAGCTACTAAGTATGAACTTAACGGGTAGGTACTACCCGAATTAAAACTATAAAATGATAATATGAAGAAAAAGCTTTTATAAATGAGTTCATACTATGCTACGAAATACTATTGACTACTCTTAAAATTCTATATGATTAACTTGATTCTTTTGGGCTACTTTTGAAGGAAATGGCACCGGCGACTCGTCAGAATTTGAACATGAGCGAGGAAGACTTCCGTGTTTTCCTTGCAACAAACATAGCCGCAGTACAGGCTGCGATGCAAAATAACAATAACTCTGGATCTAGCAGTGATACTAATTTCACAAAAAATCGTGTAGGATGCTCCTACAAAGAATTCACTGCCTGCAAACCTTTAGAATTTGATGGAACCGAAGGACCAATTGGATTGAAACGGTGGACCGAGAAGGTTGAATCGGTTTTTGCCATAAGTAAGTGTACTGAAGAGGACAAAGTTAAGTACGCTACGCATACCTTCACAGGTACTGCGTTAACGTGGTGGAACACCTATCTTGAACAGGTAGGACAAGATTCTGCTTACGCACTACCGTGGTCGGCATTCAAGCAATTGATGAACGAGCAGTACCGTCCTAGAAACGAAGTCAATAAGCTCAAGGTAGAGCTTAGAGAGTTATGAACACAAGGGTTCGACATTACCACATATGAACGATGATTCACAGAGTTGTGTCTATTGTGTCCAGGAAAGTTTGAAGATGAAGAAGAGAAGATCGACACGTTTATAAAAGGGTTACCAGTAAGGATTTAAGAAGATGTGAGTTCACACGAGCTCGTTTCCATACAAAAGGCAAGTAGAATGGCTCATAAACTTATAAATCAGATTGAGGGAAGAATTAAAGAGCAGGCGGCCGAAGAAGCCAACACGAAACAACTCAAGAGGAAGTGAGAGGAAAACGGTGACAAGAATCACGAGTACAACAACAATAACAATTACAACCACAATCGCAACAACTATCCCAGCAACCTTAACAATAATCGCAACAATAATCGCAATCCTAACAATAACTATAACAAACGTCCCAACAACAACAACTACAACAACCGTTCCAACAACAATAACAATCCCAACAACAACCTCAATAACAACAACGACAACAAAAACCAAAAATGCCAAAGGTGTGAAGAGTACCACCAGAATGGGTTCTGCACGACATTTTACACCAAGTGTAAAAGAACTGGCCATGGTGCGAAAAAGTGTGAGGTCTACGGACCAAAGTTTAACAGAACTAAAGGGACAAATAGTGGCTAAACAAGTAATGCTGCCTTTGTTTGTTATGGATGTGGAAAACCGGGCCACATTAGAAGTAATTGCCCGAATAAGGGGAATACTAATGGGCAGGGCCGCGGAAGAGTTTTCTATATTAATACGGCAGAAGCGCAGGAAGACCCGAAGCTTGTTACGGGTATGTTTCTTATTGACAATAAATTTGCTTATGTTTTATTTGATTCGAGTGCGGATAGAAGTTTGTGCTAAGTTAAGTTGCCCATTGACGCCTTTGGATAGTAAATTTTTACTCGAATTAGCAAACGGTAAATTAATTTCAGCAGATAATATATGTCAGGATAGAGAAATTAAACTGGGGGATGAAATGTTTAAAATTGATTTAATACCAGTCGAGTTAGGGAGTTTTGATGTAATAATTGGCTTGGACTGGTTGAAAAAGTTGAGAGCAGAGGTCGTTTGTTATAAAAATGTGATTCGCATTATGCGTGAAAAAGGAAAACCTTTAATGGTGTACGGAGAAAAGAACAACTCGAAATTAAATCTTATTAGTAGTTTGAAGGCGTAAAAACTAATAAGAAAAGGTTGTTACGTCATTCTAGCACACATTAAGGAAGTTAAACCTGAAGAAAAGAACATCAGTGATGTTCCCGTCGTAAAAGAATTTCCCGATGTATTTCTGAAAGAATTACCGGGATCACCCCCACATCGATCCGTTGAATTTCAAATAGACCTTGTACCAGGAGCTGCACCAATAGCTCGTGCTCCATACAGACTCGCACCCAGCAAAATGAAAGAATTACAAAGTCAGTTACAGGAACTTTTAAAGTGTTGTTTCATTTGACCAAGCACATCACCGTGGAGAGCTCCTGTTTTGTTTGTCAAGAAGAAGGATGGTATATTTAGGTTGTGTATCGACTACTGAGAGTTGAACAAACTTACCATCAAGAACCGCTACCCACTACCGAGAATCGATGACTTATTTGATAAACTACAAGGCTCGTCGGTTTATTCGAAGATTGATTTACGTTCTAGGTATCATCAAATGCGGGTGAAGGAGAATTATATTCCAAAGACTGCTTTTAGGACGCGTTACGGTCATTATGAGTTTATGGTTATGCTGTTTGGGTTAACCAACGCACCAGCTGTGTTCATGGACCTCATGAACCGAGTGTGTGGACCATACCTTGACAAGTTTGTCATTGTTTTCATCGATGACATACTTATTTACTCAAAGAATGACCAAGAGCACGAAGAACATTTGAGAAAAGTGCTAGAGTTGTTAAGAAAAGAAAAACTGTACACTAAGTTTTCAAAGTGTGCATTTTGGTTGGAAGAAGTTCAATTCCTCGGTCATATAGTGAACAAAGAAGGTATTCAGGTGGATCCAGCAAAGATTGAAACTGTTGAAAAGTGGGAAACCCCGAAAACTCCGAAACACATATGCCAATTTTTAGGGCTAGCTGGTTATTACAGGAGATTCATCCAAGATTTTTCCAAAATAGCAAAACCCTTGACTGCATTAACGCATAAAGGGAGGAAATTTGAATGGAAGGATGAACAAGAGAAAGTGTTTCAATTGTTATAGAAAAAGTTAACTACGGCACCTATATTGTCATTACCTGAAGGGAATGAAGATTTTGTGATATATTGTGACGCCTCAAAGTAAGGTCTCGGTTGTGTATTAATGCAATGAACGAAGGTAATTGCTTATGCATCTAGACAATTGAAGATTTACGAGCAGAATTATACGACGTATGATTTGGAATTAGGCGCGGTTGTTTATGCATTAAAGACTTGGAGACACTACTTATATGGGGTCAAAATTATCATATATACCGACTTCAAAAGTCTTCAACACATATTTAATCAAAAATAACTGAACATGAGGCAGCGCAGATGGATTGAATTGTTGAATGATTACGACTTTGAGATTCGTTACCACCCGGGGAAGGCAAATGTGGTAGCCGACGCCTTGAGCAGAAAAGACAGAGAACCCATTTGAGTAAAAGCTATGAATATAATGATTCACATTAACCTTACTACTCAAATAAAGGAGGCGCGACAAGGATTTTTAAAAGAGGGAAACTTAAGGGATGAAATACCCAAAGGATCAGAGAAGCATCTTAATATTCGGGAAGACGGAACCCGGTATAGGGCTGAAAGAATTTGGGTACCAAAATTTGGAGATATGAGAGAAATGGTACTTAGAGAAGCTCATAAAACCAGATACTCAATACATCCTGGAACGGGAAAGATGTACAAGGATCTTAAGAAATATTTTTGGTGGCCGGGTATGAAAGCCGATATTGCTAAATATGTAGGAGAATGTTTGACGTGTTCTAAGGTCAAAGCTGAGCATCAGAAACCATCAGGTCTACTTCAACAACCCGAAATTCCGGAATGGAAATGGGAAAACATTACCATGGATTTCATCACTAAATTGCCAAGGACTGCAAGTGGTTTTGATACTATTTGGGTAATAGTTGATCGTCTCACCAAATCAGCACACTTCCTGCTGATAGTGCTCCAAACGAACATATATTTAGTCGCAATATCATCCCAATATGTAAAGTTTTTAGTTGTAATTATTCTATTTTTAAGTTGTAATCGTTTAAATAAATAAATGCGAAGACGAAGCACGAAGATTAAAGAATTGAAGAAAAAGAGTCCTAAAACTGGAAAAGGGTCCTTAAAGCCAAAGTGCACTCAAAAGCGTCCCAAAAATTGAGTTAAAAGACATGCGCGGATTTTGGGAGTTAAGGAAAATAATTTTTTGTGCAAATTAAAAATTGCAAAACGCAAAATACAAGATATTAAATAGTACGAAAGGATATTCGAAAATTCGGAACCAGGACCTGAGCCAAATATCAACGCGCGACGCAACGGACCTAAAATTACAAGTCAACTATGCACAAGAATATAATATAATATATATATATAATTATATAAAATTATATATATTATTATACAATAAATAAATAAGAGCCGCCCACGTTTAAAATGAAGAATGTGTCCTGGACAGGCTGGCCATGCGATCGCATGGCCTGGCCTCCTTAATCCCATGCGATCGCATGGCAGGGAAAGGCTGACCACATCTATAAAAGGCGACGAATTTTGCAGTTTATGGACAGCAATTCAATCTCTTTACTCCCTATGTATAATATATATATATATATATATATATATATATATATATATATATATATATATATATATATATATATATATATATATAATATAGTGTAGTTTTATATTAGTTAGTTTTGGGTTATGCAAAGGTTATTTTACGGGTTTTAAAGTCGAAGCTCTGTCCGTGTAACACTACGCGATAAATAATCAATGTAAGCTATGTTCTCCTTTTTAAATTAATGTCTCATACTTAAGTTATTATTATGCTTATTTGAGCCGAAGTAATCATGATGTTGGACTAAATATTAAAGACGGGGTAATTGGGCTTTGTACCATAATTGGGGTTTGGACAAAAGAACGACACTTGTGGAAATGGGACATTGGGTTATTAATGGGTTTTATATTAACTAAACGATACCTCGTTAAATTAATATATAAACTTATAATTTGACGTAGTTATATATAACCACATACGCTTGATCGGGTACGGTAGGCGGGATATTTATAAATACGAATTATTGTTCATTTGACCGGACACGGGGATGAATTAATAGTCACTGGACTCATTAAAACAGGGGTGGATTACATTCAAGGGTAATTGGTGTAATTTTTAATTAAGTATTAAAACCTTGGATTACACGCAGTCGATAACCTGGTATAATCATTAAACAAAGTATTAAGACCTTATTACGGTTTAAATCCCCAATTAGTTGGAATATTTGACTTCGGGTATAAGGTTAATTTGGTGAAGACCCTCGCACTTTATAATTATGACCGATGTACTATTATGGACAAAACCAGATGGACTTATCGAATAATCCAGGACAAAGGACAATTATCCCAGGGTAATAAATAAAAATTAAAACGTCAAACATCATTATTACGGAAGTTTAAATAAGCATAATATATTTTATTTCATATTTCCTCGTACTTTTATTTTTTTGTTATTTTAATTATTGTTATTTATTTTATGCACTTTAATTATTGTCATTTACTTTACGATTCGCTTAAAATATAAAATTGACAAACCAGTCATTAAAACGGTAAAACCCCCTTTTATAATAATAATAATTGTAATATATATATTTTGTACAAATATAGTTATTTAAAAATATAGTGTAAAATAAACCGTCTCCCTGTGGAACGAACCGGACTTACTAAAAACTATACTACTCTACGATTAGGTACACTGCCTATAGTGTTGTAGCAAGGTTTAGGTATACCCATCCGTTAAATTAATAAAACTTGTGTAATCTTTCGTCGTATTTTGTAGTAAAATATAATAGTATTTCATACCCTACTCGCAACACATCAAGTTTTTGGCGCCGCTGCCTGGGAGTCGGCGAAACGCAATATTTTTAATTTATTTTTGTATAAATATATTTATATATATTTTTAGAAAAACAATATAAAGTTATAAAAAAAAAGAACCTGGACTTACAGGCCCATGCGATCGCATGGCCTGCCCTGACAGGTCTGACTCGTGCATTTAATTCGCGTAGGGTTTTAATATATTTATTATTATTATTTAGGGTTTAGTTATAATATATTAATTAGTTTATTTTAGTTTTATTTAAAATTAGTAATATTAAGTTTTAATTAGTTTTATTAATATATAAAATTAATACTTTTAGAAATAATTATATAAAAATAATATTTTTATAAAAATAGGTAATTTTATCATTTTTTGTCTCTTTTTATAATTTGTATATTTTAATCATTTGTATATTTTTCGTTTGCAATTAGTTTTAAGACTAGTATTTTGCCGTAGCTTATTTTATATTTTTAGATTTTTAGGCTTTGCCGTAAAATTCCTTAAGTGCCTTTTCTTTAAATTAAGATTTAGGTGCTTTAGAATTTTGCGACGCTGTTTATAAATTTTAGTACCTTTTAAGTTACGACGCGCTACTTTCTTATTTTTATTTTTCGACGTTTTTCGACGCGTAATCTTTTTCTTTCTTATTTCTCGACACGCTAGTTTTTAGGACATAGATTTTTATTTTCTTTAAAATTTCAAACGAAAATTATTTTAAGCGGTTAAATTGATAGACATCCAAATTTTCTGCTTCGTAGTAATAGTTGGATTTGTTAGTGGCTGAGTTGTGAGCTTCCGATTTAAAGGGTTCTGGCTCCCTGCTGCATCTATTGGTTATTCGAAACGTGGGTAAAAGCAGAAAAGTCTATTAATTTGATAACTTATATAATTTTTATTTTTATAACTAATAGGATAATTAAGTAAATGCACCACATTGTAGCTAAAATTTGGTAATAAGAGCATTATGGAAAATCAATACTCTCAAACGGGTATTGATGACAATTCGATCGGTCAATATTGGATCACGAATGACGAAACAATTACTGATTGTGAAATCTGTGGAGATTATCACTCAACATGGGAATGTTATTATTACGTTCCTATGGAAAATTATGCACCCATGGAACCTGAATGGAATGATTATGAGGAATACAATTCTAATTGGGATTATTCTCAAGAATATATCCAAACTCAACAACCAGAAGACGAGGAAAATTATGTGCCTGAAAATTCTTTAGATTATATGAAAATCAAACTCGAATAACTTGATGCTCAAAATTAACAAATGAGAGAGTTTGCAAATCGGCAAGCTGAAACTCTATCAGATTACACACCTGTTGATCTAAGGAGTATTGTGCAAGAAAATCTCATATCATCGAATTTTGATGAATTCGAGAGCTCCGAAATCACCAATTATCCTGATGATACTTTTTATTCAGCTTTACCAATTTCACAACATATCGACACATTAGCCTCTACCGACGAAATCATCGATCCATCAATGGATGAAGAAGAAGTAAGGGTGACAAATTGGTACTCTTGGGAAAATGATAACGTTGAAAACTTTACCCCCGAGACCAAAATGGTGGGACCGATAAGTACCATTAATGAAGAAGAATTTGCTTCGATCCCGAAATTCACCATTCCACAACCTTCCAACCCAATATTCTCAATAGACGAGTCATCTACCAAAGATGAACGACAAGCTGTAATAGATATTAACACCTCGAATTTCACCCAATTGGGTAATAGAGGTGAAAACTTTGATCCCGAGAATAAACAGAAGGAAATGTTAGGAATTGTCCACCCTATAAAAATATGTATGTCGGTGTATATCGATCCATTTGACCAAGAACCAGAAAAGAGACATATCCATTTACTAAAAGCTACACTTAAAAAAGAATTAAGTAGTGACGATCGGGTAGGTCTAAACTTTAAACCCATTGATATATTTTATACCACCCAAGATGTAAATAACTGGCTCACTATTTTAATTCGTGGAACTTATTCTACCGACTTCACATGTCGTCAGCTAAGTATGGGAAAGTCTAACCCCACTTAATGTTAAATTCGGGGTTCGGGTTAGTGCATAACTCGTTAATAAACATGCATAATAAGTTAGGGTAAAAGACGCATTTTCAAGGATTAGCAAACAGTTCAGAAAAGCAACCGTTTTTGAAGAAAAACATGTGTGATAAAACAAGAAGGAATGAACGATGAGGCGCGCCATCTGTCATTCGACGAGCTTTGTAATTACAAACTGGGTATTTTCAATCACTTTTATACACTAATCACCCTCATGAATTTATAATTAGAGTCTGATTTCATGCAAATGAGGGCATTGCATGATCTCAAGTGTGGAGAAGGGTTATAAATTCTCTCGGGTTTATACTTGGCTTATTTTCTAAATATTGTGAAAATTTTAAAATTTTTCACCTAAATGAATTCAAAATCATGTTTATACATATTTATGAACGATAAAACTAGGTGTTAATGCCGAAATTATTGTTACCTCAGAAAGGACATAAATTGAGAAACAACCCAAAACGCTTGAATTCATTTAAAATGGAATAGAAGAGAATAAAAAGACAAAGAACATAATAAATAAAAGGCAAGTGTGGGGAGAATATACCAAGTTATTCAATTAAAAACTATCTATCACATGTTTCTGTAAAGTTATTGCAGGTGCTTTTGTTTTGGACTAAATTAACTGTTTTACCCGATGAAAGAAAAGAAAAGATGGATCTACACGATGAATCAATTCCATCATTAAAAGGAAGTAAAGTCTTCTGAAAAAGACACGCGTTTCTTGATTTAGGTCAGGAAGTTGTCGTCCAGACCAGCTGTAGGTTGACGAAAAATCTAGAAAAGTCATCTCTAAAATCAGCAGGAAATCCACGGACCTCAGCATCAAACAGGGTCGCTAAGTGGTCAGACTTATCCTAATCATGAGAGGATCAGTCTCGTAAAATGGGGAGGACACCGTGAAAATTAGCTTGATAAGACTAATGAATCAGACCCCGAAAAAGGATAATCTCCTTAAAGATTAAAAATCAGCTTTTAAGCCTGATATTACTCAATCCTTGAGATTGACCTTAAAGATTGAGAATTACAAACTCATGGAATTCGATGAAATCTAAACTCGAGCTTGAACGAGAAAATATTTTGATCAAATTAAAACCGATTTGTTTTCTGAAAACCTATTTTCAATGCGTTCATTACCATTGAACGTAAAATCCTAGGAATTCACCTGGAATTCATTAGGTTACCTGAACCAAATTGGGTGTCAACCGTAAGAACGGTGGTTGCATAGCATGGTCAAAGACAGGACCTTGTGCCAGACCGAAAAACCATAAGGGTGAGCTTTACTATTGCTCCTACAAAAGATAGTAATTGCATCCAACACGTTATAGACCATAATTAAAAGCATGTCAGGGGACATTGCCTTAACAGTAGCTTGTTCAACGCTTTCCTTTACAACCGGACGGTAGTTTATCGAAAGGTAATATACGGAGCAAGTATACTGGATGTGTTGCTTTCCTAATACAAGTTTAGCAAGTGGGTGACACAAAACCATAAGTTTTGAGCTAAAATTTTCAAATCTGAAACCCACCAAACCCACAAAAACAATTTGCAAACACCGGTGAAGGGTTATTCCGGAAAACTTATCTAGGATAAAATCTAGAATGAATTTTCAAAAGATCAAATGTTTTCATAAAGATCCAATTTCCTTAAAGGATCTAAATTTTTATAGTCATGTGGGATTGTAAACCACATCGTTACTATCATTGTTTATACCGCCGTATCAAAATCACTAATGTATAAAGTGTGAAGAATAAAGAAGTGATTCGTGTGATTTAATTTCAAGATATGTATTGCTTGAAGACAAGCAACGCTCAAGTGTGGGGATATTTGATAGTGCTCCAAATGAACATATATTTAGTCGTAATATCATCCCAATATGTAAAGTTTTTAGTTGTAATTATTCTATTTTTAAGTTGTAATCGTTTAAATAAATAAATGCGAAGACGAAGCACGAAGACTAAAGAATTGAAGAAAAAGCGTCTTAAAACTGGAAAAGGGTCCTTAAAGCCATAGTGCACTCAAAAGCGTCCCAAAAATTGAGTTAAAAGACTTGCGCGGATTTTGGGAGTTAATGAAAATAATTTTTTGTGCAAATTAAAAATTGCAAAACGCAAAGTACAAGATATTAAATAGTACGAAAGGACGTTCGAAAATCCGGAACCAGGACCTGAGCCAACTATCAACGCGCGACGCAACGGACCTAAAATTACAAGTCAACTATGCACAAGAATATAATATAATATATATATAATTATATAAAATTATATATATTATATTATATAATAAATAAATAAGAGCCGCCTACGTTTAAAATGAAGAATGTGTCCTGGACAGGCTGGCCATACGATCGCATGGCCTGGCCTCCTTAATCCCATGCGATCGCATGGCAGGGAAAGGCTGGCCACATCTATAAAAGGCGACGAATTTTGCAGTTTATGGACAGCAATTCAATATCTTTACTCCCTCTGTATAATAAATATATATATATATATATATATATACATATATATATATACATATATATATATACATATATATATATATACATATATATATATATATATACATATATATATATATATATATATATATATATATATATATATATATATATATATATATATATATAATATAGTGTAGTTTTATATTAGTTAGTTTTGGGTTATGCAAAGGTTATTTTACGGGTTTTAAAGTCGAAGCTCTGTCCGTGTAACACTACGCGATAAATAATCAATGTAAGCTATGTTCTCCTTTTTAAATTAATGTCTCGTACTTAAGTTATTATTATGCTTATTTGAGCCGAAGTAATCATGATGTTGGACTAAATATTAAAGATGGGGTAATTGGGCTTTGTACCATAATTGGGGTTTGGACAAAAGAACGACACTTGTGGAAATGGGACATTGGGTTATTAATGGGTTTTATATTAACTAAACGATACCTCGTTAAATTAATATATAAACTTATAATTTGACGTAGTTATATATAACCACATACGCTTGATCGAGTACGGTAGGCGGGATATTTATAAATACGAATTATTGTTCATTTTACCGGACACGGGGATGAATTAATAGTCACTGGACTCATTAAAACAGGGGTGGATAACATTCAAGGGTAATTGGTGTAATTTTTAATTAAGTATTAAAACCTTGGATTACACGCAGTCGATAACCTGGTATAATCATTAAACAAAGTATTAAGACCTTATTACGGTTTAAATCCCCAATTAGTTGGAATATTTGACTTCGGGTATAAGGTTAATTTGGCGAAGACCCTCGCACTTTATAATTATGACCGATGGACTATTATGGACAAAACCAGATGGACTTATCGAATAATCCAGGACAAAGGACAATTATCCCAGGGTAATAAATAAAAATCAAAACGTCAAACATCATTAGTACGGAAGTTTAAATAAGCAAAATATATTTTATTTCATATTTCCTCGTACTTTTATTTTTTTGTTATTTTAATTATTGTTATTTATTTTACGCACTTTAATTATTGTCATTTACTTTACGATTCGCTTAAAATATAAAATTGACAAACCAGTCATTAAAACGGTAAAACCCCTTTTTATAATAATAATAATTGTAATATATATATTTTGTACAAATATAGTTATTTAAAAATATAGTGTAAAATAAACCGTCTCCCTGTGGAACGAACCGGACTTACTAAAAACTATACTACTCTATGATTAGGTGCACTGCCTATAGTGTTGTAGCAAGGTTTAGGTATACCCATCCGTTAAATTAATAAAACTTGTGTAATCTTTCGTCGTATTTTGTAGTAAAATATAATAGTATTTCGTACCCTACTCGCAACACATCACCTACTAATAAGAGAAGATGACAAGATGAAGAAGTTAGCACGACCATATTTGAAGGAAGTCGTCTCCAGACATGGAATACCAATCTCTATTATCTCTGATAGGGATGGCTGATTTATTTCAAGATTCTGGCAGACATTACAGCAAGCATTAGGAACTCGTCTAGACATGAGTACTGCCTATCATCCACAAACTGATGGGCAGAGCGAAAGGACGATACAAATGCTTGAAGACATACTACGAGCATGTGTTATTGATTTCGGAAATAGTTGGGATCGACACCCTCCGTTAGCAGAATTTTCCTTCAACAACAGCTACCATTCAAGCATTGAGATGGCACCATTTGAAGCACTTTATGGTAGAAAGTGCAGGTCTCTAATTTATTGGAGTGAAGTGGGGGATAGACATATTACTGGTCCGGAGATAATACAAGAAACTACCTAGAAGATCATCCAAATTCAACAACGTTTGAAAACCGCCCAAAGTCGACAAAAGAGCTACGCTGACATTAAAAGAAAAGATATAGAATTTGAAATTGAAATTGGAGAGATGGTCATGCTTAAAGTTGCACCTTAGAAAGGCGTTGTTTGATTTAGTAAACGAGGGAAATTAAATCCAAGGTATATTGGACCATTCAAGATTATTGATTGTGTCGGACCAGTAGCTTACCGACTTGAGTTACCTCAACAACTCGTGGCTGTACATAACACTTTCCACATCTAGAATTTGAAGAAATGTTTTACTGAAGAAGATCTCACTATTCTGTTAGACGAAATCCAAATCAACGAAAAACTTCAATTCATCGAAGAACCCGTCGAAATAATGGATCGTGAGGTTAAAAGACTTAAGCAAAACAAGATACCAATTGTTAAGGTTCGATGTAATGCTCGTAGAGGACCCGAGTTCACCTGGAAATGAGAAGATCAGATGAAGAAGAAATACCCGCACTTATTTCCAGAAGATACGCCAACACCTCCAACTGCTTAAAATTTCAGGACGAAATTTATTTAACGGGTAGGTACTGTAGTGACCCGAACTTTTCCATGTTTATATATATTAAATGAAATTGATAATTACATGATTATGTGTTTCCAACATGTTAATCAATCAAACTTGTTAAGACTTGATTAATTGAAATAGGTTTCATATAGACAATTGACCACCCAAGTTGACCGGTGATTCACGAACGGTAAAACTTGTAAAAACGATATGATGACATATATATGATTATATATATAGTTAACATGATATTATGATAAGTAAGTATCTCATTAGGAATTTTAACAATGAGTTATATACATAAAATTGAGTTTATTGAATTAAGAAACTCGAAACGGTATATATAACGATTATCGTTATAACAACGTCTTACTAAATACATATGAATCATATTAAGATATTGATACACTATGTTTAATCATTATAAATGATAAGTAAACATGTTATTAAGTGTATTAACAATGAACTACATATGTAAAAACAAGACTACTAACTTAATGATTTCGAAACGAGACATATATGTAACGATTATCGTTGTAACAACATTTAACTCTATATATATCATACTAAGATATATTAATATATCATAATATCATGATAATGTAATAATTTAACATCACTTTAGATATAATAAACAATGGGTTAACAACATTTAACAAGATCGTTAACCTAAAGGTTTCAAAACAACATTTACATGTAACGACTAACGATGATTTAACGACTCAGTTAAAATGTATATACATGTAGTGTTTTAATATGTATTTATGCACTTTTGAAAGACTTCAAGACACTTATCAAAATACTTCTACTTAATAAAAATGCTTACAATTACATCCTCGTTCAGTTTCATCAACAATTCTACTCGTATGCACCCGTATTCGTACTCGTACAATACACAGCTTTTAAATGTATGTACTATTGGTATATACACTCCAATGATCAGCTCTTATCAGCCCATGTGAGTTACCTAATACATGTGGGAACCATCATTTGGCAACTAGCTTGAAATATCTCATAAAATTATAAAAATATTAGTAATCATTCATGACTTATTTACAAGTAAACAAAATTACACATCCTTTATATCTAATCCATATACCAACGATCAAAAACACCTACAAACACTTTCATTCTTCAATTTTCTTCATCTAATTGATCTCTCTCAAGTTCTATCTTCAAGTTCTAAGTGTTCTTCATAAATTCTATAAGTTCTAGTTTCATAAAATCAAGAATACTTCCAAGTTTGCTAGCTTACTTCCAATCTTGTAAAGTGATCATCCAACCTCAAGAAATCTTTCTTATTTACAGTAAGATATCTTTCTAATACAAGGTAATACTCATATTCAAACTTTTATTCAATTTCTATAACTATAACAATCTTATTTAGAGTGGAAATCTTACTTGAACTTGTTTTCGTGTCATGATTCTGCTTCAAGAATTTTCAAGCCATCCAAGGATCCTTTGAATTTAGATCTATATTTTTCATTTCCAGTAGGTTTACCTACTAAAATTAAGGTAGTAATGATGTTCATAACATCATTCGATTCATACATATAAAACTATCTTATTCGAAGATTTAAACATGTAATCACTAGAACATATTTTAGTTAATTCTAAACTTGTTCGCAAATAAAGTTAATCCTTCTAACTTGACTTTTAAAATCAACTAAACACATGTTATATATCTATATGATATGCTAACTTAATGATTTAAAACCTGGAAACACGAAAAACACCGTAAAATCGGACATACGCCGTCGTAGTAACACCGCGGGCTATTTTGGGTTTGATAATTAAAAACTATGATAAACTTTGATTTAAAAGTTATTCTTTTGGGAAAATGATTTTTCTTATGAACATGAAACTATATATAAAAATCATGGTTAAACTCAAAGTGGAAGTATGTTTTTCAAAATGGTCATCAAGACGTCGTTCTTTCGACTGAAATGACTACCTCTTACAAAAACTACTTGTAACTTATATTTCTGACTATAAACCTATAATTTTTCTGTTTAGATTCATAAAATAGAGTTCAATATGAAACCATATCAATTTGATTCACTCAAAACGGATTTAAAACGAAGAAGTTATGGGTAAAACAAGATTTGATATTTTTGATTGTTGTAGCTACGGGAAATATTGTAACAATTCTATACAAATCATATCCTAGCTAACTTATATTGTATTATACATGTATTCTAATATATTATGTAATCTTGGGATACCATAGACACGTATGCAAATGTTTTGACATAGCATATCGACCCATGTATATATATTATTTGGAACAACCATAGACACTCTATATGCAGTAATGTCGGAGTTAGCTATACATGGTTGAGGTTGATTCCAAAAATATATATAGTTTGAGTTGTGATATAGCCTGAGACGTGTATACATTGGGACGTGGATTGATTCAAGATAATATATATCGATTTATTTCTGTACATCTAATTGTGGACAACTAGTTGTAGGTTACTAACGAGGATAGCTGACTTAATAAACTTAAAACATTAAAACGTATTAAAAAATGTTGTAAATATATTTTGAACATACTTTGATATATATGTACATATTTGTTATAGGTTCGTGAATCGACTAGTGGCCAAGTCTTACTTCCCGACGAAGTAAAAATCTGTGAAAGTGAGTTATAGTCCCACTTTTAAAATCTAATATTTTGGGATGAGAATACATGCAATTTTATAAATGTTTTACGAAATAGACACAAGTAAATGAAACTACATTATATGGGTGAATGATCGAAGCCGAATATGTCCCTTTTTAGCTTGGTAGCCTAAGAATTTGGGAACAGACCCCCAAATTGACGCGAATCCTAAAGATTGATCTATCGGGCCCAACAAGCCCCATTCTGGAATTTGAAATGTTTTAGTACTTCAAAATTATCAAGTCCGATAGGTGTCCCGAAATGATGGGGATATTCTATATGCATCTTGTTAATGTCGGTTACCAGGTGTTCACCATATGAATGAATTTTATCTCTATGTATGGGATGTATATTGAAATATGAAATCTTGTGGTCTATTATTATGATTTGATAATATATAGGTTAAACCTATAACTCACCAACATTTTTGTTAACATTTTAAGCATGTTAATTATCAGTTGATTATTAAGAGCTTCCGCTGTTGCATACTAAAATAAGGACAAGATTTGGAGTCCATGCTTGTATGATATTATGTAAAAACTGCATTCAAAAAACTTATTTTTGATGTAATATATTCTTATTGTAAACATTATGTAATGGTCGTGTGTAAACGGTATATTTTAGATTATCATTATTTGATAATCTATGTAATGCTTTTTAAACCTTTATCGATAAAATAAAGGTTATGGTTGTTTTAAAAATGAATGTAGTCTTTGAAAAACGTCTCATATAGAGGTCAAAACCTCGCGACGAAATCAATTAATATGGAACGTTTATAATTAATATGAACGGGACATTTCAATCGCATGCCATGAAAAATCTATTCGTGTGAAGACCCCAAGTGGGGGAGAGTTAATTATTCATGGCGATAAGCGAAGAAGACTTGTGCCGATATGCACTTTTGCACGGGCACGTCGTTTCCTTGTTAATTATCTTTTACGAATCTAATCCTTGTCTATTTTACAGTATAAAAACACAAAATGGACGTTAAGGGAAGACAACCGAATATTTTAGAAGAACTACCAGAGGATATGATTAATGAAATCTTGTCTAGAGTCGGTCAGAATTCATCAGCACAATTAGTTATGGCGAAATTAACTTGTCAAACATTTGAAAGACTTTCTAGAAATGCCTTGGTTTATAAAAGGCTTTCCTTTGATAGGTGGGGTATATCATATTGGGGAGACTTTAAGTTACGCCGTGTTTTCTTTAAGGCATTGAATGCGGGGAACCTATATGTAACTTTACGTTACGGGTTGAGAACCTATTTTGACTCAACATATCCCAACATAGGAATCCGTTCTTTAGAAACAGCTTCTAACATGCAACATAAAGAAGCATGTTATGCCTACGGGTTAGTGATGTTCGCTTCTCACCAAAGTGAGAAAAAGAACATCGGATTACGACTGTTAAATAAAACATTCCCACAAGTGACGGATTCAGTAGTTGAGGTGAGAAACAAGGTTTTTAGATTATTACGGGGCTGTTGGGAATTACGAAACCCTCGTCCTTTTGACGACGTTAGAACATGCTGCCTAGCCAACGGTCGTAATGGTTATGTTCCACAAGACCAAGGATGGGAAGTAGCCTTAGTAAAACCAGAATGCATGACTTGTTTCTGGACTTATGAATTACGTGTTTTTATTACCTTTGCTGAACGACTTGCGTATTAACTAGGAATGTTGTCACAACTATTTTGTATCAAAGTGATTGTGTTCTATATTTCATGCTATATGTATAATAGCGATATTGTAAGTTTGTAAATTTTTGTATAAAAGTTTGAACGCGAAATATTATTATAATCAGTTTTTCATATAGAATTGTAGTAGTTGAATGGTATATTAGCTACTAAGTATGAACTTAACGGGTAGGTACTACCCGAATTAAAACTATAAAATGCTAATATGAAGAAAAAGCTTTTATAAATGAGTTCATATTATGCTACGAAATACTATTGACTACTCTTAATATTCTATATGATTAACTTAATTCTTTTGAGCTATTTTTGAAGGAAATGGCACCGACGACTCGTCAGAATTTGAACATGAATGAGGATGACTTCCGTGTTTTCCTTGCATCAAACATAGCCGCAGTACAGGCTGCAATGCAAAACAACAACAATAACTCTGAATCTAGCAATGCAAATAAAGCCACAAGAAATCGTGTAGGATGCTCCTACAAAGAATTCATTGCCTGTAAACCTCTAGAATTCGATGGAACCGAGGGTCCAATCGGATTGAAACGGTGGACAGAAAAGGTTGAATCGGTGTTTGCCATAAGTAAGTGTACTGAAGAAGACAAAGTAAAGTACGCTACGCATACCTTCACAGGTACTGCGTTAACATGGTGGAATACCTATCTAGAACAAGTGGGACAAGATGCTGCGTACGCGCTACCATGATCAGCATTCAAACATCTGATGACTTAGGAGTATCGTCCCAGAAGCGAGGTCAACAAGCTAAAAGTAGAGCTTAAGGGATTACGAACACAAGGATTAGATATTACCACGTACGAACGACGATTCACGGAGTTGTGCTTATTGTGCCCGAGAGCGTTCGAAAATGAAGAGGTCAAAATCGACGCATTTGTAAAAGGATTTCCAGAAAGGATCCAAGAAGATATAAGTTCACACGAGCCCACTTCCATACAAAAGGCGAGTCGAATGGCTCATAAACTCATAAATCAGAGTGAGGAGAGAGTTAAAGAGCAGGAGCTCCCCACGGTGATGTGCTTGGTCGAATGAAACCACGCTCTAAAAGTTCTTGTAATTGGCTTTGCAGTTCTTTCATCTCGCTGGGTACGAGTCTGTAAGGAGCACGAGCTATTGGTGCAGCTCCTGGTACAAGATCTATTTGAAATTCAACGGATCGATGTGGGGGTAATCCCGGTAATTCTTTCGGAAATACATCGGGAAATTCTTTTGCAATGGGAACATCATTGATGCTCTTTTCTTCAGTTTGTACTTTCTCGTCGTGTGCTAGAACAGCATAGCAACCTTTTCTTATTAGTTTTTGTGCCTTCAAATTACTAATAAGATGTAGCTTCGTGTTGCCCTTTTCTCCGTACACCATTAAGGGTTTTCCTTTTTCTCGTATAATGCGAATTGCATTATTGTAACAAACGATCTCTGCTTTCACTTCTTTCAACCAGTCCATACCGATTATCACATCAAAACTCCCTAACTCTACTGGTATCAAATCAATCTTAAATGTTTCGCTAACCAGTTTAATTTCTCGATTCCGACATATATTATCTGCTGAAATTAATTTACCATTTGCTAATTCGAGTAAAAATTTACTATCCAAAGGTGTCAATGGACAACTTAATTTAGCACAAAAATCTCTACTCATATAGCTTCTATCCGCACCCGAATCAAATAAAATGTAAGCAGATTTATTGTCAATAAGAAACGTACCCGTAACAAGCTCTGGGTCTTCCTCTGCCTCTGCCGCATTAATATTGAAAACTCTTCCGCGGCCTTGTCCATTCATGTTCTCCTGGTTTGGGCAATTTCTAATAATGTGACCCGGTTTTCCATATTTATAACAAACTACATTGGCATAACTTGCTCCGACACTACTTGCTCCGCCATTACTCGTTCTGACACCATTTGTTCCTTTCGTTCTATTAACCCCTGGTCCGTAGACCTCACACTTCACCGTGCTATGACCATTTCTTTTACACTTGTTGCAAAATTTGGTGCAGAACCCCGAGTGATACTTTTCACACCTTTGGCATAGCTGCTTCTGATTGTTGTTGTTGTTGCGGTTATTATTGTTATTGGGATGATTGTTGTAGTTGCGGTTGTTGTTGTTGTTGTTGTTGTTGTTGGGCCGTTTGTTGTAGTTGCGATTGATGTTGCGATTATTGGGATAATTGTTGCGATTATTGTTGTAATTGCTGTTGTTGTTGTATTGGTGATTCTTATCACCGTTTTCCTCCCACTTTCTTTTGACTTGCTTCACATTGGCCTCTTTAGCAGTCTGTTCTTTAATTCTTTCTTCAATCTGGTTCACTAGTTTGTGAGCCATTCTACATGCCTGTTGTATGGAGGTGGGCTCGTGTGAACTTATATCTTCTTGGATTCTTTCCGGTAATCCTTTCACAAATGCGTCGATCTTCTCTTCCTCATCTTCGAATGCTCCCGGACACAATAGGCACAATTCTGTGAATCGTCTTTCGTACGTGGTAATATCAAATCCTTGGGTTCGTAACCCTCTAAGTTCTGTCTTGAGCTTATTGACCTCGGTTCTGGGATGGTACTTCTCGTTCATCAAGTGCTTGAATGCTGACCACGGTAGTGCGTACGCATCGTCTTGTCCCTCTTGCTCTAGATAGGTATTCCACCATGTTAACGCAGAACCTGTGAAGGTATGCGTAGCGTACTTCACTTTGTCCTCTTCAGTACACTTACTTATGGCAAACACCGATTCGACCTTCTCGGTCCACCGTTTCAATCCGATCGGTCCTTCGGTTCCATCAAATTCCAAAGGTTTGCAGGCAGTGAATTCTTTGTAGGTGCATCCTACACGATTTCCTGTACTGCTAGATCCAAGGTTATTGCTGGTATGTAGCGCAGCCTGTACTACGGCTATGTTTGAAGCTAGAAAAGTACGGAATTCCTCTTCATTCATATTCACGGTGTGTCGAGTAGTCGGTGCCATTTCCTTCAAAATAGTCAAATGGAACAAGTTAATCATACAGAATATTAAGAGTAGTTAATAGTATTTCGTAGCATAATATGAACTCATTTATAAAAGCTTTTTCTTCATATTAGCGTTTTATAAGTTTAAATTCGGGTAGTACCTACCCGTTAAGTTCATACTTAGTAGCTAATATACAATTCAACTACTACAATTCTATATGAAAAACTGATTATAATAATATTTCGCGTTCAAACTTTTACACAATATTTTACAAACTTACAATACCGCTTATTTTACATATAGCATGAAATATAGCACACAATAAATTTGATACAAGATGGTTGTGAAGATAATTCTAGCTAGTACACAAGTCGTTCAGCAAAGGCAATAAAGACACGTAATTCATACGTCCAGAAACAAGTCATGCATTCTGGTTTTACTAGGATTACTTCCCATCCTTGGTCTTGTGGAACATAACTGTTATGGCCGTTGATAAGACAGCGTGTTGTAACGTCGTCAAAGGGACGAGGGTTACGTAATGTCCAACAGTCCCGTAACAATCTAAAAACCTCATTTCTTACCCCAATTACCGACTCCGTCACTTGTGGGAACGTTTTGTTTAATAGTTGTAGCCCGATGTTCTTGTTCTCACGTTGGTGAGAAGCGAACATTACTAATCCGTAAGCATAACATGCTTCTTTATGTTGCATGTTAGCCGCTTTTTCTAAATCACGAAGTCCAATATTCGGATATATTGAGTCAAAATAATTTCTTAACCCATTGCGTAAAATAGCATTTGGGATCCCCGCAATATATGCGTCAAAGTAAACACATCGTAACTTATGGATTTCCCAATGTGATATCCCCCATCTTTCGAACGAAAGCCTTTTATAAACCAAGGCATTCTTGGAACGTTCTTCGAATATCTTACAAACTGATCTCGCCTTAAATAGTTGTGCCGAAGAATTCTGACCGACTCTAGACAAGATTTCATCAATCATGTCTCCGGGTAGGTCTCTTAAAATATTGGGTTGTCTATCCATTTTGTGTTTTTATACTGTAAAATAGACAAGAGTTAGATTCATAAAAAAAATACTTATTAATACAAGCAATTTTTACATATATCATAAAGCATAAGCACACTATATTACATATATTACACCACACGAATACAACTATCTTATTCCGACTCGCTTGTTTCTTCTTCTTCGGTTTTGATTCGTTTTGCCAAGTTTCTAGGGATATATGATGTTCCCCTAATACGAGCCATCGTTTTCCACATTGGTTAAGAAAAACCTGGTGGTTTAGAGGTTCCCGGGTCATTGTTACAACTTAAGGACTTCGGGGGTTGACGATACATATAAAGTTCATCGGGTTTGGAATTAGATTTCTCTAATTTTATGCCCTTTCCCTTATTATTTTCTTTTGCCTTTTTAAATTCAGTTGGGGTAATTTCTATAACATCATGGAAATTCTCGTCGGAATCCGATTCATGAATTGGTAATCCTTCCAATATTTTGCTTCCTTGGCAGAAACACCATTGACCATAATTAACCTTGGTCGGTTGGTTGAGGATTTTCTTTTACTTAACCGTTTTATTATTTCCCCCACCGGTTCTATTTCTTCATCCGGTTTCGATTCTTCTTCCGGTTCCGATTCTTCTTCTGGTTCCGACTCTTCTTCCGGTTCCTCTTCGGGAACTTGTGAATCAGTCCACGAATCATTCCAATTTACATTTGACTCTTCATTATTATTAGGTGAGTCAATGGGACTTGTTCTAGAGGTAGACATCTATCACATAATATCAAACGCGTTAAGAGATTAATATATCACATAATATTCACATGTTAAAAATATATAGTTTCCAACAAAATTTGTTAAGCAATCATTTTTCAAGTAAACACGGTCGAAGTCCAGACTCACTAATACATCCTAAAAACTCGATAAGACACACTAATGCAAAATTCTGGTTCTCTAAGACCAACGCTCGGATACCAACTGAAATGTCCCGTTCTTATTGATTAAAAACGTTCCATATTAATTGATTTCGTTGCGAGGTTTTGACCTCTATATGAGACGTTTTTCAAAGACTACATTCATTTTAAAACAAACCATAACCTTTATTTCATCAATAAAGGTTTAAAAAGCTTTACGTAGATTATCAAATAATGATAATCTAAAATATCCTATTTACACACAACCATTACATAATGGTTTACAATACAAATATGTTACAACAAAATAAGTTTCTTGAATGCAGTTTTTACACAATATCATACAAGCATGGACTCCAAATCTCGTCCTTATTTAAGTATGCGACAGCGGAAGCTCTTAATAATCACCTGAGAATAAACATGCTTAAAACGTCAACAAAAATGTTGGTGAGTTATAGGTTTAACCTATATATATCAAATCATAATAATAGACCACAAGATTTCATATTTCAATACACATCCCATACATAGAGATAAAAATCATTCATATGGTGAACACCTGGTAACTGACATTAACAAGATGCATATATAAGAATATCCCCATCATTCCGGGACACCCTTCGGATATGATATAAATTTCGAAGTACTAAAGCATCCGGTACTTTGGATGGGGTTTGTTAGGCCCAATAGATCTATCTTTAGGATTCGCGTCAATTAGGGTGTCTGTTCCCTAATTCTTAGATTACCAGACTTAATAAAAAGGGGCATATTCGATTTCGATAATTCAACCATAGAATGTAGTTTTACGTACTTGTGTCTATTTTGTAAATCATTTATAAAACTTGCATGTATTCTCATCCCAAAAATATTAGATTTTAAAAGTGGGACTATAACTCACTTTCACAGATTTTTACTTCGTCGGGAAGTAAGACTTGGCCACTGGTTGATTCACGAACCTTAAGTTCCTTGGATAAACCTACTGAAAAAGAGAAAAATGGATCTAGCTTCAACGGATCTTTGGATGGCTCGAAGTTCTTGAAGCAGAATCATGACACGAAAACAAGTTCAAGTAAGATCATCACTTGAAATACGATTGTTATAGTTATAGAAATTGAACCAAAGTTTGAATATGATTATTACCTTGTATTAGAATGATAACCTACTGTAAGAAACAAATATTTCTTGAGGTTGGATGATCACCTTACAAGATTGGAAGTGAGCTAGCAAACTTGAAAGTATTCTTGATTTTATGTAACTAGAACTTGTAGAATTTATGAAGAACACTTAGAACTTGAAGATAGAACTTGAGAGAGATCAATTAGATGAATAAAATTGAAGAATGAAAGTGTTTGTAGGTGTTTTTGGTCGTTGGTGTATGGATTAGATATAAAGGATATGTAATTTTGTTTTCATGTAAATAAGTCATGAATGATTACTCATATTTTTGTAATTTTATGAGATATTTCATGCTAGTTGCCAAATTATGGTTCCCACATGTGTTAGGTGACTCAAATGGGCTTCTAAGAGCTGATCATTAGAGTGTATATACCAATAGTACATACATCTAAAAGCTGTGTATTGTACGAGTACGAATACGGGTGCATACGAGTAGAATTGTTGATGAAACTGAACGAGGATGTAATTGTAAGCATTTTTGTTAAGTAGAAGTATTTTGATAAGTGTATTGAAGTCTTTCAAAAGTGTGTAAATACATATTAAAACACTACATGTATATACATTTTAACTGAGTCGTTAAGTCATCGTTGGTCGTTACATGTAAGTGTTGTTTTGAAACCTTTAGGTTAACGATCTTGTTAAATATTGTTAACCCAATGTTTATAATATCAAATGAGATTTTAAATTATTATATTATCATGATATTATCATGTATGAATATCTCTTAATATGATATATATCCATTAAATGTCTTTACAACGATAATCGTTACATATATGTCTCGTTTAAAAATCATTAAGTTAGTAGTCTTGTTTTTACATATGTAGTTCATTGTTAATATACTTAATGATATGTTTACTTATCATAGTATCATGTTAACTATATATATATCAATATATATGTCATCATATAGTTTTTACAAGTTTTAACGTTCGTGAATCACCGGTCAACTTGGGTGGTCAATTGTCTATATGAAACATATTTCAATTAATCAAGTCTTAACAAGTTTGATTGCTTAACATGTTGGAAACATTTAATCATGTAAATATCAATCTCAATTAATATATATAAACATGAAAAAGTTCGGGTCACTACAGTACCTACCCGTTAAATAAATTTCGTCCCGAAATTTTAAGCTGTTGAAGGTGTTGACGAATCTGGAAATAGATGCGGGTATTTCTTCTTCATCTAATCTTCACACTCCCAGGTTAACTCGGGTCCTCTACGAGCATTCCATCGAACCTTAACAATTGGTATCTTGTTTTGCTTAAGTCTTTTAACCTCACGATCCATTATTTCGACGGGTTCTTCGATGAATTGAAGTTTTTCGTTGATTTGGATTTCATCTAACGGAATAGTGAGATCTTCTTTAGCAAAACATTTCTTCAAATTCGAGACGTGGAAAGTGTTATGTACAGCCGCGAGTTGTTGAGGTAACTCAAGTCGGTAAGCTATTGGTCCGACACGATCAATAATCTTGAATGGTCCAATATACCTTGGATTTAATTTCCCTCATTTACCAAATCGAACAACGCCTTTCCAAGGTGCAAATTTAAGCATGACCATCTCTCCAATTTCAAATTCTATATCTTTTCTTTTAATGTCAGCGTAGCTCTTTTGTCGACTTTGGGCGGTTTTCAACCGTTGTTGAATTTGGATGATCTTCTCGGTAGTTTCTTGTATAATCTCCGGACCCGTAATCTGTCTATCCCCCACTTCACTCCAACAAATCAGAGACCTGCACTTTCTACCATAAAGTGCTTCAAACGGCGCCATCTCAATGCTTGAATGGTAGCTGTTGTTGTAGGAAAATTCTGCTAACGGTAGATGTCGATCCCAACTGTTTCCGAAATCAATAACACATGCTCGTAGCATGTCTTCAAGCATTTGTATCGTTCTTTCGCTCTGCCCATCAGTTTATGGATGATAGGCAGTACTCATGTCTAGACGAGTTCCTAATGCTTGCTGTAATGTCTGCCAGAATCTTGAAATAAATCTGCCATTCCTATCAGAGATAATAGAGATTGGTATTCCATGTCTGGAGACGACTTCCTTCAAATACAGTCGTGCTAACTTCTCCATCTTGTCATCTTCTCTTATTGACAGGAAGTGTGCTGATTTGGTGAGACGATCAACTATTACCCAAATAGTATCAAAACCACTTGCAGTCCTTGGCAATTTAGTGATGAAATCCATGGTAATGTTTTCCCATTTCCATTCCGGGATTTCGGGTTGTTGAAGTAGACCTGATGGTTTTTGATGCTCAGCTTTGACCTTAGAACACATCAAACATTCTCCTACGTATTTAGCAATATCGGCTTTCATACCCGGCCACCAAAAATGTTTCTTGAGATCCTTGTACATCTTCCCCGTTCCAAGATGTATTGAGTATTTGGTTTTATGAGCTTCTCTAAGTACCATTTCTCTCATATCTCCAAATTTTGGTACCCAAATCCTTTCAGCCCTATACCGGGTTCCGTCTTCCCGAATATTAAGATGCTTCTCCGATCCTTTGGGTATTTCATCCTTAAAATTTCCCTCTTTTAAAACTCCTTGTTACGCCTCCTTTATTTGAGTAGTAAGGTTATTATGAATCATTATATTCATAGATTTTACTCGAATGGGTTCTTTGTCCTTCCTGCTCAAGGCATCGGCTACCACATTTGCCTTCCCTGGGTGGTAACGAATCTCAAAGTCGTAATCATTCAATAATTCAATCCACCTACGCTGCCTCATATTCAGTTGTTTCTGATTAAATATGTGTTGAAGACTTTTGTGGTCGGTATATATAATACTTTTGACCCCATATAAGTAGTGCCTCCAAGTCTTTAATGCAAAAATAACCACGCCTAATTCCAAATCATGCGTCGTATAATTTTGTTCGTGAATCTTCAATTGTCTAGACGCATAAGCAATCACCTTCGTTCGTTGCATTAATACACAACCGAGACCTTGCTTTGATGCGTCACAATAAATCACAAAATCATCATTCCCTTCAGGCAATGACAATATAGGTGCCGTAGTTAGCTTTTTCTTCAATAACTAAAACGCTTTCTCTTGTTCATTATTCCATTCAAATTTATTCCTTTTATGCGTTAATGCAGTCAAGGGTTTTGCTATTCTGGAAAAGTCTTGGATGAACCTTCTGTAGTAACCGGCTAGTCCTAAAAACTGGCGTATGTGTTTCGGAGTTTTCGGGGTTTCCCACTTTTCAACAGTTTCTATCTTTGCCGGATCCACCTTAATACCTTCTTTGTTCACTATGTGACCGAGGAATTGAACTTCTTCCAACCAAAATGCACACTTTGAAAACTTAGCGTACAATTTTTCCTTCCTCAATACTTCTAACAACTTTCTCAAATGTTCATCGTGTTCTTGGTCATTCTTTGAGTAAATAAGTATGTCATCAATGAAAACAATGACAAACTTGTCAAGGTATGGTCCACACACTCGGTTCATAAGGTCTATGAACACAGCTGGTGCATTAGTTAAACCAAACGGCATGACCATAAACTCGTAATGACCGTAACGTGTTCTGAAAGCAGTCTTTGGAATATCATCTTCTTTCACCCGCATTTGATGATACCCGAAACGTAAGTCAATCTTTGAATAAACAGACGAGCTTTGTAGTTGATCAAATAAGTCGTCGATTCTCGGTAGTGGGTAGCGGTTCTTGATGGTAAGTTTGTTCAACTCTCGGTAGTCGATACACAACCTGAATGTACCATCTTTCTTCTTGACAAACAAAACAGGAGCTCCCCACGGTGATGTGCTTGGTCGAATGAAACCACGCTCTAAAAGTTCTTGTAATTGGCTTTGCAGTTCTTTCATCTCGCTGGGTGCGAGTCTGTAAGGAGCACGAGCTATTGGTGCAGCTCCTGGTACAAGATCTATTTGAAATTCAACAGATCGATGTGGGGGTAATCCCGGTAATTCTTTCGGAAATACATCGGGAAATTCTTTTGCAATGAGAACATCATTGATGCTCTTTTCTTCAGTTTGTACTTTCTCGACATGTGCTAGAACAGCATAGCAACCTTTTCTTATTAGTTTTTATGCCTTCAAATTACTAATAAGATGTAGCTTCGTGTTGCCCTTTTCTCCGTACACCATTAAGGGTTTTCCTTTTTCTCGTATAATGCGAATTGCATTTTTGTAACAAACGATCTCTGCTTTCACTTCTTTCAACCAGTCCATACCGATTATCACATCAAAACTCCCTAACTCTACTGGTATCAAATCAATCTTAAATGTTTCGCTAACCAGTTTAATTTCTCGATTCCGACATATATTATCTGCTGAAATTAATTTACCATTTGCTAATTCGAGTAAAAATTTACTATCCAAAGGCGTCAATGGACAACTTAATTTAGCACAAAAATCTCTACTCATATAGCTTCTATCCGCACCCGAATCAAATAAAACGTAAGCAGATTTATTGACAATAAGAAACGTACCCGTAACAAGCTCCGGGTCTTCCTGTGCCTCTGCCGCGTTAATATTGAAAACTCTTCCGCGGCCTTGTCCATTCATGTTCTCCTGGTTCGGGCAATTTCTAATAATGTGGCCCGGTTTTCCACATTTATAACAAACTACATTGGCATAACTTGCTCCGACACTACTTGCTCCGCCATTACTCGTTCCGACAACATTTGTTCCTTTCGTTCTATTAACCCCTGGTCCGTAGACCTCACACTTCGCCGCGCTATGACCATTTCTTTTACACTTGTTGCAAAATTTGGTGCAGAACCCCGAGTGATACTTTTCACACCTTTGGCATAGCTGCTTCTGATTGTTGTTGTTGTTGCGGTTATTATTGTTATTGGGATGATTGTTGTAGTTGCTGTTGTTGTTGTTGTTGTTGTTGGGTCGTTTGTTGTAGTTGCGATTGATGTTGCGATTATTGGGATAATTGTTGCGATTATTGTTGTAATTGCTGTTGTTGTTGTATTGGTGATTCTTATCACCGTTTTCCTCCCACTTTCTTTTGACTTGCTTCACATTGGCCTCTTTAGCAGTCTGTTCTTTAATTCTTTCTTCAATCTGGTTCACTAGTTTGTGAGCCATTCTACATGCCTGTGTATGGAGGTGGGCTCGTGTGAACTTATATCTTCTTGGATTCTTTCCGGTAATCCTTTCACAAATGCGTCGATCTTCTCTTTCTCATCTTTGAATGCTCCCGGACACAATAGGCACAATTCTGTGAATCGTCTTTCGTACGTGGTAATATCAAATCCTTGGGTTCGTAACCCTCTAAGTTCTGTCTTGAGCTTATTGACCTCGGTTCTGGGACGGTACTTCTCGTTCATCAAGTGCTTGAATGCTGACCACGGTAGTGCGTACGCATCGTCTTGTCCCACTTGCTCTAGATAGGTATTCCACCATGTTAACGCAGAACCTGTGAAGGTATGCGTAGCGTACTTCACTTTGTCCTCTTCAGTACACTTACTTATGGCAAATACCGATTCGACCTTCTCGGTCCACCGTTTCAATCCGATCGGTCCTTCGGTTCCATCAAATTCCAAAGGTTTGCAGGCAGTGAATTCTTTGTAGGTGCATCCTACACGATTTCCTGTACTGCTAGATCCAAGGTTATTGCTGGTATGTAGCGCAGCCTGTACTACGGCTATGTTTGAAGCTAGAAAAGTACGGAATTCCTCTTCATTCATATTCACGGTGTGTCGAGTAGTCGGTGCCATTTCCTTCAAAATAGTCAAATGGAAAAACTGATTATAATAATATTTCGCGTTCAAACTTTTACACAATATTTTACAAACTTACAATACCGCTTATTTTACATATAGCATGAAATATAGCACACAATAAATTTGATACAAGATGGTTGTGAAGATAATTCTAGCTAGTACACAAGTCGTTCAGCAAAGACAATAAAGACACGTAATTCATACGTCCAGAAACAAGTCATGCATTCTGGTTTTACTAGGATTACTTCCCATCCTTGGTCTTGTGGATCATAACTGTTATGTCCGTTGATAAGACAGCGTGTTGTAACGTCGTCAAAGGGACGAGGGTTACGTAATGTCCAACAGTCCCGTAACAATCTAAAAACCTCATTTCTTACCCCAATTACCGACTCCGTCACTTATGGGAACGTTTTGTTTAATAGTTGTAGCCCGATGTTCTTGTTCTCACTTTGGTGAGAAGCGAACATTACTAATCCGTAAGCATAACATGCTTCTTTATGTTGCATGTTAGCCGCTTTTTCTAAATCACGAAGTCCAATATTCGGATATATTGAGTCAAAATAATTTCTTAACCCATTGCGTAAAATAGCATTTGGGTTCCCCGCAATATATGCGTCAAAGTAAACACATCGTAACTTATGGATTTCCCAATGTGATATCCCCCATCTTTCGAACGAAAGCCTTTTATAAACCAAGGCATTCTTGGAACGTTCTTCGAATATCTTACAAACTGATCTCGCCTTAAATAGTTGTGCCGAAGAATTCTGACCGACACTAGACAAGATTTCATCAATCATGTCTCCGGGTAGGTCTCTTAAAATATTGGGTTGTCTATCCATTTTGTGTTTTTATACTATAAAATAGACAAGAGTTAGATTCATAAAAAAAAATACTTATTAATACAAGCAATTTTTACATATATCATAAAGCATAAGCACACTATATTACATATATTACACCACACGAATACAACTATCTTATTCCGACTCGCTTGTTTCTTCTTCGGTTTTGGTTCGTTTTGCCAAGTTTCTAGGGATATATGATGTTCCCCTAATACGAGCCGTCGTTTTCCACATTGGTTTAGAAAAACCTGGTGGTTTAGAGGTTCCCGGGTCATTGTTACAACTTAAGGACTTCGGAGGTTGACGATACATATAAAGTTCATCGGGGTTGGAATTAGATTTCTCTATTTTTATGCCCTTTCCCTTATTATTTTCTTTTGCCTTTTTAAATTCAGTTGGGGTAATTTCTATAACATCATCGGAATTCTCGTCGGAATCCGATTCATCGGAGAATTGGTAATCCTTCCAATATTTTGCTTCCTTGGCGGAAACACCATTGACCATAATTAACCTTGGTCGGTTGGTTGAGGATTTTCTTTTACTTAACCATTTTATTATTTCCCCCACCGGTTCTATTTCTTCATCCGGTTCCGATTCTTCTTCCGGTTCCGATTCTTCTTCTGGTTCCGACTCTTCTTCCGGTTCCTCTTCGGGAACTTGTGAATCAGTCCACGAATCATTCCAATTTACATTTGACTCTTCATTATTATTAGGTGAGTCAATGGGACTTGTTCTAGAGGTAGACATCTATCACATAATATCAAACGCGTTAAGAGATTAATATATCACATAATATTCACATGTTAAAAATATATAGTTTCCAACAAAATTTGTTAAGCAATCATTTTTCAAGTAAACACGGTCGAAGTCCAGACTCACTAATGCATCCTAACAAACTCGATAAGACACACTAATGCAAAATTCTGGTTCTCTAAGACCAACGCTCGGATACCAACTGAAATGTCCCGTTCTTATTGATTAAAAACGTTCCATATTAATTGATTTCGTTGCGAGGTTTTGACCTCTATATGAGACGTTTTTCAAAGACTGCATTCATTTTAAAACAAACCATAACCTTTATTTCATCAATAAAGGTTTAAAAAGCTTTACGTAGATTATCAAATAATGATAATCTAAAATATCCTGTTTACACACAACCATTACATAATGGTTTACAATACAAATATGTTACAACAAAATAAGTTTCTTGAATGCAGTTTTTACACAATATCATACAAGCATGGACTCCAAATCTCGTCCTTATTTAAGTATGCGACAGCGGAAGCTCTTAATAATCACCTGAGAATAAACATGCTTAAAACGTCAACAAAAATGTTGGTGAGTAATAGGTTTAACCTATATATATCAAATCATAATAATAGACCACAAGATTTCATATTTCTATACACATCCCATACATAGAGATAAAAATCATTCATATGGTGAATACCTGGTAACCGACATTAACAAGATGCATATATAAGAATATCCCCATCATTCCGGGACACCCTTCGGATATGATATAAATTTGGAAGTACTAAAGCATCCGGTACTTTGGATGGGGTTTGTTAGGCCCAATAGATCTATCTTTATGATTCGCATCAATTAGGGTGTCTGTTCCCTAATTCTTAGATTACCAGACTTTATAAAAAGGGGCATATTCGATTTCGATAATTCAACCATAGAATGTAGTTTCACGTACTTGTGTCTATTTTGTAAATCATTTATAAAACTTGCATGTATTCTCATCCCAAAAATATTAGATTTTAAAAGTGGGACTATAACTCACTTTCACAGATTTTTACTTCGTCGGGAAGTAAGACTTGGCCACTGGTTGATTCACGAACCTTAAGTTCCTTGGATAAACCTACTGGAAAATAGAAAAATGGATCTATCTTCAACGGATCTTTGGATGGCTCGAAGTTCTTGAAGCAGAATCATGACACGAAAACAAGTTCAAGTAAGATCATCACTTGAAATATGATTATTATAGTTATAGAAATTGAACCAAAGTTTGAATATGATTATTACCTTGTATTAGAATGATAACCTACTGTAAGAAACAAAGATTTCTTGAGGTTGGATGATCACCTTACAAGATTGGAAGTGAGCTAGCAAACTTGAAAGTATTCTTGATTTTATGTAACTAGAACTTGTAGAATTTATGAAGAACACTTAGAACTTGAGAGAGATCAATTAGATGAAGAAAATTGAAGAATGAAAGTGTTTGTAGGTGTTTTTGGTCGTTGGTGTATGGATTAGATATAAAGGATATGTAATTTTGTTTTCATGTAAATAAGTCATGAATGATTACTCATATTTTTGTAATTTTATGAGATATTTCATGCTAGTTGCCAAATGATGGTTCCCACATGTGTTAGGTGACTCACATGGGCTGCTAAGAGCTGATCATTAGAGTGTATATACCAATAGTACATACATCTAAAAGCTGTGTATTGTACGAGTACGAATACGGGTGCATATGAGTAGAATTGTTGATGAAACTGAACGAGGATGTAATTGTAAGCATTTTTGTTAAGTAGAAGTATTTTGATAAGTGTATTGAAGTCTTTCAAAAGTATATAAATACATATTAAAACACTACATGTATATACATTTTAACTGAGTCGTTAAGTCATCGTTAGTCGTTACATGTAAGTGTTGTTTTGAAACCTTTAGGTTAACGATCTTGTTAAATGTTGTTAACCCAATGTTTATAATATCAAATAAGATTTTAAATTATTATATTATCATGATATTATCATGTATGAATATCTCTTAATATGATATATATATCCATTAAATATCTTTACAACGATAATCGTTACATATATGTCTCGTTTAAAAATCATTAAGTTAGTAGTCTTGTTTTTACATATGTAGTTCATTGTTAATATACTTAATGATATGTTTACTTATCATAGTATCATGTTAACTATATATATATCCATATATATGTCATCATATAGTTTTTACAAGTTTTAACGTTCGTGAATCACCGGTCAACTTGGGTGGTCAATTGTCTATATGAAACATATTTCAATTAATCAAGTCTTAACAAGTTTGATTGCTTAACATGTTGGAAACATTTAATCATGTAAATATCAATATCAATTAATATATATAAACATGGAAAAGTTCAGGTCACTACACAATCGTCCCAACATCAATAACAACCGCAACAACAACAATTCCTATAACAATAATAATCAGAAAAAGCCATGCCAAAGGTGTGAAGAGTACCACCCGAATGAGTTCTGCACGACATTTTGCACCAAGTGTAAAAGAACTGGCCATTGTGTGAGAAAGTGTGAGATCTACGGCCCAATGAATAATAGAAATAAAAGAACAGATAATGTCGTAACAAGTAATGCCGCCTTTGTTTGTTATGGATGTGGAAAATTGGGCCACATTAGGAGTAATTGCCCGAACCCAGAGAAAAATAATGGGCAAAGTCGTGGAAGAGTTTTCAATATTAATACGGCAGAAGCGCAGGAAGACCCGGAGCTTGTTACAGGTACGTTTCTCATTGACAATAAATCTGCTTATGTTTTATTTGATTCGGGTGCAGATAGGAGCTATATGAGTAGAGATTTTTGTGCCAAATTAAGTTGTCCATTGACGCCTTTGGATAATAAATTTTTACTCGAATTAGCAAACAGTAAATTAATTTCAGCAGATAATATATGTCGGAATCGAGAAATTAAATTGGTTAGTGAAACGTTTAAGATTGATTTGATACCAGTAGAGTTAGGGAGTTTTGATGTGATAATCGGCATGGACTGGTTGAAAGAGGTAACAACAGAGATCGTAAGTTACAAAAATGCAATTCGCATCATACGAGAAAAAGGAAAACCCTTAATGGTGTACGAAGAAAAGAGCAACGCGAAGCTAAATCTTATTAGTAATTTGAAGGCTCAAAAACTAATAAGAAAAGATTGCTATGCTGTTCTAGCACATGTCGAGAAAGTACAAACCGAAGAAAAGAACATCAATGATGTTCCCATCGCAAAAGAATTTCCCGATGTATTTTCGAAAGAATTACCGGGACTACCTCCACACTGATCCGTTAAATTTCAAATAGATCTGGTACCGGGAGCTGCACCAATAGCTCGTGCTCCATACAGACTCGCACCCAGCGAAATGAAGGAACTTCAGAGTCAATTACAAGAACTTTTAGAGCGTGGTTTCATACGACCAAGCACATCACCATAGGGAGCTCCTGTTTTGTTTGTCAAAAAGAAGGATGGAACATTTAGGTTGTGTATCGACTACAGAGAGTTGAACATGAAAGGACCCGTTCATATACATTATAAACGATTCACAATAGTTGATTACATTGCGAGGTATTTGACCTTTATATGATACATTTTACAAACATTGCATTCGTTTTTAAAAGACAAACTTTCTTTACATCGAAAATTGACAGGCATGCATACCATTTCATAATATCCACTATCCAACTATAAATTTATTTAATAATAATCTTTGATGAACTCAATGACTCGAATGCAACGTTCTTTGAAATATGCTATGAAAGACTTCAAGTAATATCTTTAAAATGAGCAAATGCACAGCGGAAGATTTCTTTAACACCTGAGAATAAACATGCTTTAAAGTGTCAACCAAAAGGTTGGTGAGTTCATTAGTTTATCATAATCATTTATTTCCATCATTTTAATAGACCACAAGAATTACATTTCCAGTTCTCATAAATATACGTCCCATGCATAGAGACAAAAATAATCATTTATATGGTGAACACCTGGTAACCGACATTAACAAGATGCATATAAGAATATCCCCTATCATTCTAGGAAATCCTTCGGACATGATAAAACAACATCGAAGTACTAAAGCATTCGGTACTTTGGATGGGGTTCGTTAGGCCCAATAGATCTATCTTTAGGATTCGCGTCAATTAGTAGATCGGTTTACTAATTCTTAGGCTACCAAGCAAAAAGGGCATATTCAGCTTAGATCATTCACCCATATAATGTAGTTTTGATTACTTGTGTCTATTTCGTAAAACAGTTATAAAAATTGTGCATGTATTCTCAGCCCAAAAATATAAAGGGTAAAAAGGCAAATGAAACTCACCATATTGTATTTCGTAGTAAAAATACATATAACATCATTGAACAAGTGCAAGGTTGGCCTCGGATTCACGAACCTAAATTAATTATATATATTTATGTGTTGGTCAATATTTGTCTAACAAATTAGGTCAAGTCATAGTGTACCACAATCCTAATGCTCGAGACTAATATGCAAAAGTCAACAAAAGTAAATTTGACTCAAAATAATTTCCAAAAATCTATACATGATTAATATATAGTTTAAATATCATCGTTTTATATTTTTAAATATTTTTAAAAGATTTATTAGAGTAAATAATATAATTTATTTATTAATAAATAAAATTTTATATTAAATTTATATAATAAAATATACTTTTATATATATTAAGTAATAAAATTTATAGGGTTCATTTAATATCATAAAGATAATATGATAGGTATTATTAAAGTAAGTTATTACACGTAGTAAAATATGTTTGTATCACATATTTATTTGATAAAATAATATCTATAATGATAGTAAGTAAAAGTTGTATTATTTTGTAATAATAATTATTATTATAAAAATATCAATATTTATAATTACTAAGATGACATTATGATAAACGATAATTCTAATTATGATAACTTTAATATTTACGATAACTTTTAATATTATCTTTAGAATAATAATTCTATTTAAAATAATAATAATAATGATATTTTATAGTAACAATGGCATTTCTATTAAAATGGTAATTTTTGTTAAAATGATAGTTTTAATACTAACGATACTTTTAAAAATAATAGTAATGATAAAAATAATAAGAACGATAATTTTTATCTAAATCAATATCTTATAATATTTTAATTTCATCATGATACTCTTACTCATTATTTCTTAATCATTTCGTTTAATAGCTTTTAATCGTCTTTTATATCGTGTTCATAATAATGATAATAATAGTAATCAAAATAATTAGGTGTTACAAATATTTGTTTTAATTACACTAATACTAATAATGATAGTTACTATAACATTATTAACGATAATACTAATAATTATCTTATTGATAATATAGTAATAATAATAATAACAATAACAATAACCATTTTTAAATAATGATATATATATTAATAATGATAATAATAATAATACTAATAATAATTATAATAATAATTGAATAATAATAATAATACTAATTATAACTTTAACGATAATAATGATAGTAATAATAAAAAAATATAACAATTTTTAATGATAAATCCATTTTATTGATAAAGATAATAATAATGATAATAATAAGATAAAACTAGAACGACGATAAAAATGACGATAATAATAATCATTTTTAATAAAAATATCGAAAATTCAGTTGATTATAACTTCTAATCCGTTCATCGAAACCATTCGATATCTAAAGGAAAAGTTCTTAATTTTTCGCTAGCTTTCCAAGGACATGCATATCTTATACCTTATCTCAACCGCAAGTGTACCTAATTCAAGATTCAACCTAACCTGTCTAAGGGCAATATCAAAAGTACAAGCATGCATAATCCTAAATACTCGAGCACTAGTCAGGGATACACTATTAGTATGTAAAAGTTAAATTATGAGTACTCACGTATCAATATTGAGATTCAATATTGCAGGAAAGGTACGTAGACGCAACGAAAATGATAAACACTATATTGACCTCACGAGCATACCCATGAACCATACTCAATCACCTCCATAGCTATAACCCATAATTTCCTTAATCCTATCCCACTCGAAAAACAATTTCGAAATTACTCGGACAGCACTCTGTCGTAATATTTTATGTATACTAATAATATCTTGAAATAATACGGAGTAAATATATATATGTAAATTGATTGAGAGAGTTTAGAGAAAAATATTTTCAAGTTTTTATGAAATAATGAAACCTATTGAATTCTATTTATAATAGATTTTTGAATTATTAAAGTGAATTATTAAAGTATGAATTATTAAAGTGAATTATTAAAGTATGAATTATTAAAGTGAATTATTAAAGTATGAATTATTAAATTGAATTATTAAAGTATGAATTATTAAAGTGAATTATTAAAGTTAAAGTAAAGTAAAAATAAAGTAAATGTAAAGTTTAAGTATAGTAAAAGTATAAAACTATGTACGTATAATACGCGTATAAATATATATAGTATTAATTTAAATTGTTATATATATTTAATAAAATAAAATATAAATATCGTTATCTTTATCATACTAGTTAAGTAATGAGTTGTCAAAAGTGGTTCTAGATATTTATAAAAGTTATATACGTTTTAATAATAAAGTTCTTTTTAAACTGAAAATATTTTTATACGTTTGAAACTAAATAGATCAATCGAGTCTTTATGAGATTCAATCTTCCACTATCCTTTGTCTAGTTCTCAATGATTGACAATTTGTTCTTATTTATAAATCACTTTACCATTTTCCGAATATTGTTAAAATGGAAAGATTTCTCAAATCAACGTGGGCCTTTCAACAGAGATTTGTAATCATAATTCAATATATCTGATAATTCAATCATTTGATCTTATCTTCTAATTCCATTAATAAACATTTTGAAACAAATACAATCATATAAAGTATTTAATCTAATATTTTGTTTACGTTTCAAGTTAAAATATATATACACATATACATATATAATCATATTCGTTTAATGGTTCGTGAATCGTTGGAACTTGGTCGAGGTTGAATGAATATATGAACATAGTTTAAAATTCTTGAAATTTAACTTAACAAATATTGCTTATCGTGTCGGAAACATATAAAGATTAAAGTTTAAATTTGGTTGGAAATTTCCGGGTTGTCACAGAACAAACTTACCATTAAGAACCGTTACCCACTACCGAGAATCGACGACATATTTGATCAATTACAAGATTCGTCAGTTTATTCGAAGATTGATTTACATTTCGGATATCATCAAGTGCGGGTGAAGGAGGATGATATTCCGAAGACTGCTTTTAGGACGCGTTACGGTCATTACGAGTTTATGGTTATGCCGTTTGGTTTAACTAATGCACCATCTGTGTTCATGGACCTCATGAACCGAGTGTGTGGGCCATATCTTGACAAGTTCGTCATTGTCTTCATCGATGACATACTTATCTACTCAAAGAATGATCAAGAGCACGAAGAACATTTGAGAAAAGTTCTAGAGTTGTTAAGGAAAGAAAAACTGTACGCTAAGTTTTCAAAGTGTGCATTTTGGTTGGAAGAAGTTCAATTTCTCGGTCACATAGTGAACAAAGAAGGTATTCAGGTGAATCCGGCAAAGATTGAAACCGTTGAAAAATGGGAAACCCCGAAAACTCCGAAGCATATACGCCAATTTTTAGGACTAGCTGGTTACTACAGAAGATTCATCCAAGATTTTTCCAAAATAGCAAAACCCTTGACTGCATTAACACATAAAGGGAAGAAATTTGAATGGAAGGATGAGCAGGAGAAAGCGTTTCAATTGTTGAAGAAAAAGTTAACTACGGCACCTATATTATCATTACCTGAAGGGAATGATAATTTTGTGATATATTGTGACGCCTCAAAGCAAGGCCTCGGTTGTGTATTAATACAACGAATGAAGGTAATTGCTTATGCGTCTAGACAATTGAAGATTCACGAGCAGAATTATACGACACATGATTTGGAATTAGGTGCGGTTGTTTTTGCATTAAAGACTTGGAGACACTACTTATATGGAGTTAAAAGTATCATATATACCGACCACAAAAGTCTCCAGCATATATTTAATCAGAAATAACTGAACATGAGGCAGCGTAGATGGATTGATTGTTAAATGATTACGATTTTGAGATTCGTTACCACCCGGGGAAGGCGAATGTGGTAGCCGACGCTTTGAGTAGAAAGGACGTAGAACCTATGCGGGTAAAAGCTATGAATATAATTATTCGTACTAACCTTACTACTCAAATAAAGGAGGCGCATGTGAAGACCCGTCCTAATCCATCCGGACGAAGTCCATATCGATTATAAATGATTCACAACAGTTGATTACATTGCGAGGCATTTGACCTCTATATGATACATTTTACAAACATTGCATTCAATTTTAAAAGACAATATTTCTTTACAACGAAAATTGACAGCATGCATACCATTTCAGAATATTTCCAACAATAATTGACTTAATAATAATCTTGATGAACTCGATGACTCGAATGCAACGTCTTTTGAAATATGCCATGAATGACTCCAAGTAATGTTTATAAAATGAGCAAATGCACAGCGGAAGATTTCTTTCGTACCTGAGAATAAACATGCTTTCAAGTGTCAACCAAAAGGTCGGTGAGTTCATTAGTTTAACATAAATAAACATTTCCATCATTTTAATAGACCACAAGATTTTCATTTTCAGTTCTCATAAATAAACGTCCCATGCATAGAGACAAAAATATCATTCATATGGATTGAACACCTGGTAACCGACATTCACAATATGCATATAAGAATATCCCCATCATTCCGGGATCCTCCTTCGGACATGATATAAATTTCGAAGTACTAAAGCATCCGGTACTTTGGATGGGGCTTGTTGGGCCCGATAGATCTATCTTTAGAGTTCGCGTCAATTAGGGTGTCTGTTCCCTAATTCTTAGATTACCAGACTTAATAAAAAGGGGCATATTCGGTTTAATAATCCAACCATAGAATGTGGTTTCGATTACTTGTGTCTATTTCGTAAAGCATTTATAAAAACAGCGCATGTATTCTCAGTCCCAAAAATATATATTGCGAAAGCATTTAAAAAGGGAGCAAATGAAACTCACCTAATGTATTTTGTAGTAACAATACATATAACGACATTGAACAAGTATAGGGTTGGCCTCGAATTCACGAACCTATATCATTTGTATATATATATATATATTAAAATATATAATCGTAATTGAATAATTATATATATATATATATATATATATATATATTGTTATTAATAATATACTAATTATACTATATGTTATTTAGATAAAATTAATATATTTAGTTTATATGTTTTATATAGCTATTACTTATCATTAATAATAAAAACCTTATATTAAGTTTTAGTATATATATATATTTATATATATATTACTTGATATAGTTTAACTAATATCTTTTTAATAAGAAAAGTATAGCTTAAAGTATTTTGATATAAAAGTATCTATTTATGATAATATTGATTGTTTTGATGATAACAAAATAATAATTACATTAAAAATGTTAATAATAATAATAATGGTTATATTTATAATAATACACATGTTAACAATAATAATAACTCTAATATTTATTTAATGATACATAGGTTAATAATAATAATAATAATAATAATAATAATAATAATAATAATAATAATAATAATAATAATAATAATAATAATAACAATAATTATAATAATAATAATAATAAAAATAATAACATGAAAACTACCTTAGAAGCTTTCTCTATAAAAAAAATGCGCCCTAAACGAGGCTCGAACCCACAACCTCCCGATATTTCAGCACTACATTCAGACCACCCTTCCATTTCGATTTACTTTATTTTTCCAATATAATTTGAATTATTAATCTTATTTAACTCTTTTGGCAAAACTCAATCGGCCCAACATAAAATAGTAGCTGGCCACGACCCAACAGAAATCCGAAGCCCATCAGAAATCCGCAGCCCAATGTTTTAATCGGCCCAACAGCTAATAGACTAAAACTCTTGAGGCATCATTTATTGAGAAAAAAAATATAGAGACCCCTGGTTTCGAACCCAGGACCTCTTGGATAATCACAAACACCCCTAACCATGCAAGCTAACATGTATTTCTCTTTTTATTCGCTAACTGTATCGATTTAACCAGGTTTATTTCGACCCAACTGAACACCCTTAAATTCTCGGCCCACTCCTTTGATCTAAAACAATCATAACCGTAACAGTTGAGCAACATGATCATCTCTTTTCCTCAAGTGGGGTTTAAAATAATAGCTAAGTATGACCATGTGTATCTCACTTATCTTTACAGCTCAAAATCAATTAACACACTCATCATCAATCATTAAAGTTAACCTCAATACCTAATCGTGTTATATATATCATACTCATTCATATCAATTGAATCTATCATTAAGTACACCACTATCATTCACCTTTTACTAGAACCGAAACCAAGAACAAGTGGGGTGCATCAGAGGTTAATCATTATCTTTCACTATCTCACGTTCCTCTTCATCATTTTATGTAGCAACAGCAGTGAACAATGGTGTCGATAGTGATTGTCTTTTAGGTGATGTTGGGTGGTGACTTAAACAGAAAAAAAATATATATATTAAGCGTAGGAACACACAGGTGGGGATAGCAGTTATCGGCGGTGAGGTGGCTGTGGAGGTGTTTTCCAGTTGTCAATAATAGCTGCAGAGTGACGGCTATTGCAATTGCAAAAAAAAAATAACAACAATAGGTTATTGTAATCGAACAACAAGGCTGCAGGTGGTGATTTTGATTGAGAGAAAGAGATTAGAGGTGTTGGTTTGTGAAGGTGATGATGGATAGTTGTAGAATCCTGGTGGTGGCGAGGTTGGTTTCTTGATATGGAAAGGTGATGATGGTTTACTATGGTGGTGAGTAGGGTGTCGACTAAGGTAAGGTGGGTTGTCGAAGCCTAAACTGAAAGGTGCAAGAGAACCCATGGTTTGTGAGTGTTCTCGGGTTAAACCGGAATGAAAATAAAATAAATGTACCACAATAAGGGTGATTTATCGTGATGGGTTGCAACTGAAAAAAAATAGCAGTTCAGTAGTAGTATTTCAAATGATGGTCCTCAGTTGACTGATCTTGGTGATGGTGCCAATTGACTTTCAGTTTGTTGCATCTAATCACGAGTAAACAGAAATCAATCGGCTACAGTTTGCAGGTTGGTGCACGTGTATAAGTTGAACAAGAAATAATAGTAGTGTTTGACGATAGTTTAAAGGTGGTGATTTGGTGATGTTATGGTGAAGGAAATAAGGGATTAAGAAGAAGAGATCGGTTTATCTATATGCGTATCTCTATCTCTATGTATCTATATATGATATGTATATATATAATACCTTTAGAAATAGACATTAGTTAGAATAGTTTATAATTGAGTAAGGTAAAGATACAGTAGCAGTTAGTAATACTAACATTCAATCATGATTTGGTGTTGTTTTGTAGTGCTCAACTTAATCGACAAGAATATCTAATTATAACAAGAAGACATAAGAGAAGTTTAAATCTAATAGGGCTGCGTAATGGATTCCATAATATTTATCTGATATTTTAAGTAGTAATTTATAAATAATAATACTTTCAACATTATTAATAATAAAAATAACAATAACAATAACAATAATAAATTTAATGATATTTATAATTAATGATATTAATAATAATAATAATAATAATAATATTAGTGATAATAAAAATAAGTCGTATTATAATAATAACAGTAATTACAGTAATTTTTAATAATTTTAGTAATAATAATTCTAATAATAATAATAATTACAATCTTCTACTAGTTATAATAATAGAGATATTAATAATGATAATAATAATATTAGTAATAATAATATTATAGCAACTTAGATATATTAAATTTTATATCTATATCTTATATAGTAATATTATTTTGATTTAGGATTCAAGTTATTATATATATATATATATATATATATATATATATATATATACATCTAATTATAAATAGTTGTTCGTGAATCATTGGGAAAAGTCGAAGATTAATTGAATATATTAAACACAGTTCAAACTTTTTGAGACTCAACATTACAGACTCTGCTTATCGTGTCAGAATCAAATAAAGATTAAGTTTAAATTTGATCGGAAATTCCCGGGTCATCACAGTACCTACCCGTTAAAGAAATTTCGTCCCGAAATTTGAATGAGGTCGTCATGGCTAACAATAAATATGTTTTCCTGACGAATATGAGCTGATAACTAGAGTTTTATCATTATAAAAAAAACAAATAAAATAATTTGATTATTCGAAGAGCACGAATGAAGCTATCACAAAAGAGTGAAATGAATAAATGAAGTTTCGTTTTAACTTTTGACGTTGACTTGGTTGAATTCCGGAATTCAAGGGATTTTAAGAAAATTTTTGAAATCTAAAAGATTTGATTCTCCGGCGAATAAGGAAATTGAGATCTATATTATTAAATACGGTGATCTGTCTCGATTGTTACGTCTGATTTTTCTATGATAAATTAAACTCTTCCGTTCCATTATTTTCACCATTCCTATACCTTCTTCCTCTATTCCTACTTCCAAAAGATTCTAAAAATGCTTAATCCAGTTCTAACCCTTGATATTTTTCTAATTATCATTTCTGTCATCCTTCTTTTCAATCTTCCATCAGAAGAATCTGTTTACTTCTACTATTACCTTGGGATGATACTATTCTTAATTATACCGTGTCTTTATATTGCTATCCGTATTAATATCCACGGTTTGTAATCTCCGTGTTGTTATTGGGCTTTATATTTTCTCTTATATTTTGGAGCTCTTTGCCTTTTTATTCTCTTCTCGTTCTCTAGTAAAGCGAGTAATGGTCCAGAATTCGTAAATATGAAGTTTCGAATGAACTCCATGTTCTAAGCAAGAAAGAACGTGATCGCATGATTTGATTTGTCAAATTACCAGAATCACTGAGAATAGAACTATCAAGAACATATTTTCTTGATATGTTCAAAAGTTAAACAGAATGAAAGAGTTATGTAACATGACACATGATGATGTTATAATCTGTGAATTATCATGTTCCATTTAGAAACTCAGCATGACTTACTGTAATATAATTACGTTGATCAAGTATCATTATATTATCCTAACTCATGCATCAGTTCCCAACATTACTTCAATAATATTCATATTTTAATCTCGAAAGTTTACAGAATATAGAAACTAACAGTTTCTATATGATGTAACGCTGATAGCACGAAGAGATTAATGATTTCAAATAAGAATAGTTATAAAAATATCTTCAGAAATATGGAGGATATTTATAATGAAAGATACGATGATATCTTGGAATATCTATGATCGGAGGATGATGAAGAATATCGTCCACAAGGGTTTAGAGTAAGGAGCAAGACATTTGCTAAAGGCTTCAGCAGGCATTGAATCATTTGGATTCTTTGAAGTCAAACTTATTCTTTGTCATTTGTCCACGGTTTCCTTCATAGTTTCGCATAATCCGCTTTTCGGTGCTAAATTTTCTATTGAATGTTTCCAATATAACGATACACAGAAAGCAAGATGAGGTATATAATTTCGGACGAGAATATTTATGTAAATATCCTCAGAAATATCGAAGATATTGATGATGATATTTTTGGAATTTCTAAGTTCGATGGTTGACGAAGAAAGATTTTTCGCAAGATTTTTAACATGACTTCGGAGTAGGATATTCTCTAAAGATTTCATCGAATACAGAATCATCTGGATCCTTTGAATATAGGGTATGGTCCTTGTATTTGTCCTTGGTCTCCTTCGTGGTTAGCTCAATCCGTTTTGCAATTCCAATTTTTCTGGGCTTTTCCAACATACTATTATTTATCATTAAACTTCTGACGATTAAGGTCGTTTACGGTTGTCTACAGTTTCTGCTGCTTCATTCAGATTTTTCAACATTCAGAATATTGATTTGTAGACTGAGTGCTGTTTAGAATTTCAGAATGAAAGACCATAATTCTAAAAGATAAATGTTATACATATAACTGTTGATGTAGATATGCTGTGAGTTTTCAAAGTACTGATTGCTGATTCCCAGTAATTGTTATGGCAGTTCTCGTTACAAGATGCGGATGAGTATATGATAGGGTTTCAATGAATAAATATAATAATTTGTCAGAGAGATTTAAGCCAAGAAGCAACGAGGTTGCTGGTACGTCTGCTGGTAATAAGATGGAATATAAAAGGTTCTTCGGTAACAATAAAAGAGCACACATATATATCAAAGTTATAATAAGGTTGTTTCGTACGAAAAGTCGAAGTTGTCTTGTTGAATCTGTGACAAAATTTGCTACTTTGAAAGGAATTATTAAGTTATTTTGGGTAATAATAACACTAAGAAATTAGCACGGCTACGTGTTAAACGTTTACTCTGGTTTCGAGTGTTTTTCAGGTGCATAACTATATGTATCAATCTAACAGTTTCTATATGATGTAACGCTGATAGCACGAAGAGATTAATGATTTTAAATAAGAATAGTTATAAAAATATCTTCAGAAATATGGAGGATATTTATAATGAAAGATACGATGATATCTTGGAATATCTATGATCGGAGGATGATGAATAATATCGTCCAGAAGGGTTTAGAGTAAGGAGCAAGACATTTGCTAAAGGCTTCAGCAGGCATTGAATCATTTGGATTCTTTGAAGTCAAACTTATTCTTTATGATTTGTCCACGGTTTCCTTTATAGTTTCGCATAATCCGCTTTTCGGTGCTACATTTTCTATTGAATGTTTCCAATATAACGATACACAGAAAGCAAGATGAGGTATATAATTTCGAACGAGAATATTTATGAAAATATCCTCAGAAATATCGAAGATATTGATGATGATATTTTTGGAATTTCTAAGTTCGATGGTTGACGAAGAAAGATTTTTCGCAAGATTTTTAACATGACTTCGGAGAAGGATATTCTCTAAAGATTTCATCGAATACAGAATCATCTGGATCCTTTGAATATAGGGTATGGTCCTTGTATTTGTCCTTGGTCTCCTTCGTGGTTAGCTCAATCCATTTTGCAATTCCAATTTTTCTGGGCTTTTCCAACATACTATTCTTTATCATTAAACTTCCGACGATTAAGGTCGTTTACGGTTGTCTACAGTTTCTGCTGCTTCATTCAGATTTTTCAACATTCAGAATATTGATTTGTAGACTGAGTGTTGTTCAGAATTTCAGAATGAAAGACCATAATTCTAAAAGATAAATGTTATACATATAACTGTTGATGTAGATATGTTGTGAGTTTTCAAAGTACTGATTGCTGATTCCCGGTAATTGTTATGGCAGTTCTCGTTACAAGATGTGGATGAGTATATGATAGGGTTTCAATGAATAAATATAATAATTTGTCAGAGAGATTTAAGCCAAGAAGCAACGAGGTTGCTGGTACGTCTGCTGGTAATAAGATGGAATATAAAAGGTTCTTCGGTAACAATAAAAGAGCACGCATATATATCAAAGTTATAATAAGGTTGTTTCGAACGAAAAGTAAAAGTTGTCTTGTTGAAGCTGTGACAAAATTTGCTACTTTGAAAGGAATTATTAAGTTATTTTGGGTAATAATAACACTAAGAAATTAGCACGGCTACGTGTTAAACGTTTACTCAGGTTCCGAGTGTTTTTCAGGTGCAAAACTATATGTATCAATCTTTTCTTCCGTAGATGAAGTTCGGTTGGTTCATCCTCTTGATTGAGGTGTTTTCAAGAATCTTGAAAGGTTTGAACATAGATTGTAATCGTCAAGATACAAATGAAGTTTAAGATGAAATCAAGTGGCAAACTTGAAGAATTGTTTATTTTCATATGTTATAATCAATATTTTAATTCATTTTTTAATTGTCCAATCTTATTAGTCCACAGTCGATAGTCTACAATTAACAGTCCAATAATTCATATATTGTTTAATATATAATATTCGAATTAATTAATACATATCGTGACCTGTATTCGTCTCAGACTCGATCACAACTCAAAGTATATATATTATTATAGAATCAATCTTAACCCTGTATAGAGAACTCGATCATTACTGCATATAGAGTGTCTATGGTGATTCCAAATAATATATATAGATGCGTCGATATGATATGTCAAACCCTTGTATACGTGTCCCGATATTTAAAGTGCTTAAAAATAAATAACAGAAATTAAATGACGATAAATAAAATTGCGAGAATGTAAATTGTGATAATTAAATTGCGATAACTAAATTGCGATAAAATAAAATGTAATACGGAATTAACAGTTAGCTAGGAATAGTTAGCTAGGATCTTGTTAGCGTGGTTTCTTAACAAAATTTCATATTGATAATTAATCTGTTTCTAATCAATTTTTATTGTGTCCATTATTTCTTCATTATGCCACTTGTTGGATTCTGATAGGTCAAAATCCAAATATGAAGTTGAATGAAAATAGTTATTCTGTGGTGAATGGATTCGTATATCTGTGGATGTAAATAGGATAGTAAATGAATGTTGAATCAGATTTGAAGAACGTACAATGTAACTTATTAATGTAAAACCTAAATATTCCTCGGGTATTACCTACCCGTTAAAATATTTTCACCGTTAGCAGTTTGTACAAAAGAATTTTTAATTACAATCCTTATGAAAATATATATACTTATATATTTTCTTCAGATGTAATCTTGGATTTGATGAATTTATATGATATTAATATCATCTGATTCATCGTTAGAACTGGAATACATAATCTCTAAAACATTAGAGATTACATAATCGCCAGATAGAACGAAGATAAATGATGTAGAATGATATGTAGAACGTTGATTATACTCGAGGTACATAATGAGATTTTGAGGCGTGTGATGTTGAAACTTGAGTTGTTAGTAATACTGTTGGTGCCGGTGATGTTGCTGAAGCTGGTACGTTTTGTACCATATTCTCCAAATTTATTTTTCGAGTGCGAAGTTTGTTGACTTCTTCTATTATTCCGGGGTGATTGTCGGTCGGAACGAGCGAATGAATAAGGTTTAGAATTTTAGATAAAATATTATCTTGACGAGATATTAGGGAAATGAAAGAGAAAATAGTATTACAAACAGGTTCGCCGGTAAGTGTTTCAGGTTCATCGCCGAGAGGTAAATTCGGTTGGTGGAATGGAAAGGATTGCTTTCTTCTCGTCTCCATTGATTTAGTCGACTACGAAACCATTAGATGAGTTGGGGATGGCTGGTTGGTTGATTCATTCCAGTGACACTGCTTCCGGAGCTCGAGTGAAACTCCATATCGGAATACCTGTCGGACTTTGAGGAATTTGAACTAATTGAGGGATTCATCTCGTATGATCAGATGAAGGATTTTCGATAAGAAATAGTTTATAGGATGTAGATTAGTACCCTGCAATACATAATTTACATATGCATATATACAATACTGAAATCCCATAAGTTACAGAGGAATCTACGTAAACTGTCAGGCAAAGGTAACAATAACAGATACGCTAAGATATAAATTTATCTATACACTATCTATGCAATAGAGGCAGTAAGACGTGTCTAGACTTTAAGGATGATAAGCAAATAATTTTTCGACACTAATGATAAGCAAAACTTTTGACATGCAGACACGGTCGAAGTCCAGACTCACTAATGTATCTTAACGATTTATTAGTTTTACACACTAATGCAGACCTGGTTCGCTAAGACCATCGCTCTGATACCAACTGTGAAGACCCATCCTAATCCATCCGGACAAAGTCCATATCGATTATAAACGATTCACAACAGTTGATTACATCGCGAGGTATTTGACCTCTATATGATACATTTTACAAACATTGCATTCAGTTTTAAAAGACAATCTTTCTTTACAACAAAAATTGACAGCATGCATACCATTTCAGAATATTTCCAACTATAATTGACTTAATAATAATCTTGATGAACTCGACGACTCGAATGCAACGTCTTTTGAAATATGCCATGAATGACTCCAAGTAATGTTTATAAAATGAGCAAATGCACAGCGGAAGATTTCTTTCGTACCTGAGAATAAACATGCTTTCAAGTGTCAACCAAAAGGTTGGTGAGTTCATTAGTTTAACATAAATAAACATTTCCATCATTTTAATAGACCACAAGATTTTCATTTTCAGTTCTCATAAATAAACGTCCCATGCATAGAGATAAAAATATCATTCATATGGATTGAACACCTGGTAACCGACATTCACAATATGCATATAAGAATATCTCCATCATTCCGGGATCCTCCTTCGGACATGATATAAATTTTGAAGTACTAAAGCATCCGGTACTTTGGATGGGGCTTGTTGGGCCCGATAGATCTATCTTTAGAGTTCGCGTCAATTAGGGTATCTGTTCCCTAATTCTTAGATTACCAGACTTAATAAAAAGGGGCATATTCGGTTTAATAATCTAACCATAGAATGTGGTTACGATTACTTGTGTCTATTTCATAAAGCATTTATAAAAACAGCGCATGTATTCTCAGTCCCAAAAATATATATTTCGAAAGCATTTAAAAAGGGAGCAAATGAAACTTACCTAATGTATTTTGTAGTAAAAATACATATAACGACATTGAACAAGTATAGGGTTGGCCTCGGATTCACGAACCTATATCATTTGTATATATATATATATATTAAAATATATAATCGTAATTGAATAATTATATATATATATGTATATATATATATGTATGTATGTATATATATATATATATATATATATATATATATATATATATATATATATATATATATATATATATATATATATATATATATATATATATATATTGTTATTAATAATATACTAATTATACTATATGTTATTTAGATAAAATTAATATATTTAGTTTATATGTTTTATATAGCTATTACTTATCATTAATAATAAAAACCGTATATTAAGTTTTAGTATATGTATATATATAAAATATATATATTTATATATATTACTTGATATAGTTTAACTAATATCTTTTTAATAAGAAAAGTATAGCTTAAAGTATTTTGATATAAAAGTATCTATTTACGATAATATTGATTGTTTTGATGATAACAAAATAATAATTACATTAAAAATGTTAATAATAATAATAATGGTTATATTTATTATAATACACATGTTAACAATAATAATAAGTCTAATATTTATTTAATGATACATAGGTTAATAATAATAATAATAATAATAATAATAATAATAATAATAATAATAATAATAATAATAATAATAATAATAACAATAACAATAATAATAATAATAATAATAATAATAATAATAATAATAATAATAATAATAATAATAATAATAATAATAATAATAATAATAATAATAATAATAATAATAATAATAATAATAATAATAATAATAATAATAATAATAATAATAAAAATAATAACATGAAAACTACCTTAGAAGCTTTCTCCAAAAAAAAATGCGCCCTAAACGAGGGTCGAACCCACAACCTCCCGATATTTCAGCACTACATTCAGACCACCCTTCCATTTCAATTTACTTTATTTTTCCAATATAATTTGAATTATTAATCTTATTTAACTCTTTTGGCAAAACTCAATCGGCCCAACATAAAATAGTAGCTGGCCACGACCCAACAGAAATCCGAAGCCCATCAGAAATCCGCAGCCCAATGTTTTAATCGGCCCAACAGCTAATAGACTAAAACTCTTGAGGCATTTTTTATTGAGGAAAAAAAATATAGAGACCCCTGGTTTAGAACCCAGGACCTCTTGGATAATCACAAACACCCCTAACCATGCAAGCTAACATGCATTTCTCTTTTTATTCGCTAACTGTATCGATTTAACCAGGTTTGTTTCGACCCAACTGAACACCCTTAAATTCTCGGCCCATTCCTTTGATCTAAAACAATCATAACCGTAACAGTTGAGCAACATGATCATCTCTTTTCCTCAAGTGGGGTTTAAAATAATAGCTAAGTATGACCATGTGTATCTCACTTATCTTTACAGCTCAAAATCAATTAACACACTCATCATCAATCATTAAAGTTACCCTCAATACCTAATCGTGTTATATATATCATACTCATTCATATCAATTGAATCTATCATTAAGTACACCACTATCATTCACCTTTTACTAGAACCGAAACCAAGAACAAGTGGGGTGCATCAGAGGTTAATCATCATCTTTCTCTATCTCACGTTCCTCTTCATCATTTTATGTAGCAACAGCAGTGAACAATGGTGTCGATAGTGATTGTCTTCGAGGTGATGTTGGGTGGTGACTTAAACAGAAAAAATATATATATATTAAACGTAGGAACACACAGGTGGGGATAGCAGTTATCGGCGGTGAGGTGGCTGTGGAGGTGTTTTCCAGTGGTCAATAATAGCCGCAGAGTGACGGCTATTGCAATTGCAAAAAAAAAAAAAAAAATAACAACAATAGGTTATTGTAATCGAACAACAAGGCTGCAGGTGGTGATTTTTATTTATAGAAAGAGATTAGAGGTGTTGGTTTATGAAGGTGATGATGGATAGTTGTAGAATCCTGGTGGTGGCGAGGTTGGTTTCTTGATATGGAAAGGTGATGATGGTTTACTATGGTGGTGAGTAGGGTGTCGACTAAGGTAAGGTGGGTTGTCGAAGCCTAAACTGAAAGGTGCAAGAGAACCCATGGTTTGTGAGTGTTCTCGGGTTAAACCGGAATGAAAATAAAATAAATGTACCACAATAAGGGTGATTTATCGTGATGGGTTGCAACTGCAAAAAAAATAGCAGTTCAGTAGTAGTATTTCAAATGATGGTCCTCAGTTGACTGATCTTGGTGATGGTGCCAATTGGCTTTCAGTTTGTTGCATCTAATCACGAGTAAACAGAAATCAATCGGCTACAGTTTGCAGGTTGGTGCACGTGTATAAGTTGAACAAGAAATAATAGTAGTGTTTGACGATAGTTTAAAGGTGGTGATTTGGTGATGTTATGGTAAAGGAAATGAGGGATTAAGAAGAAGAGATCAGTTTATCTATATGCGTATCTCTATCTATCTGTATCTATATATGATATGTATATATATAATACCTTTAGAAATAGACATTAGTTAGAATTGTTTATAATTGAGTAAGGTAAAGATACAGTAGCAGTTAGTAATAATAACATTCAATCATGATTTGGTGTTGTTTTGTAGTGCTCAACTTAATCGACAAGAATATCCAATTATAACAAGAAGACATAAGAGAAGTTTAAATCCAATAGAGCTGCGTAATGGATTCCATAATATTTATCTGATATTTTAAGTAGTAATTTATAAATAATAATACTTTCAACATTATTAATAATAAAAATAACAATAACAATAACAATAATAAATTTAATGATATTTATAATTAATGATATTAATAATAATAATAATAATAATAATAATAATAATAATATTAATGATAATAAAAATAAGTCGTATTATAATAATAACAGTAATTACAGTAATTTTTAATAATTTTAGTAATAATAATACTAATAATAATAATAATTACAATCTTCTACTAGTTATAATAATAGAGATATTAATAATGATAATAATAATATTAGTAATAATAATATTATAGCAACTTAGATATATTAAATTTTATATCTATATCTTATATAGTAATATTATTTTGATTTAGGATTCAAGTTATTATATATATATATATATATATATATATATATATATATATATATATATATATATATATATATATATATATATATATACATCTAATTATAAATAGTTGTTCGTGAATCATTGGGAAAAGTCGAAGATTAATTGAATATATTAAACACAGTTCAAACTTTTTGACACTCAACATTACAGAATCTGCTTATCGTGTTGGAATCAAATAAAGATTAAGTTTAAATTTGATCGGAAATTCCCGGGTCATCACAGCGCAGCAGGGAGTTGTAAAAGAAGGAAAGTTGAAGAATGAAATACCTAAAGGATCGGAGAAACATCTTAATATTCGGGAAGACGGAACCCGGTATAGGGCTGAAAGAATTTGGGTACCAAAGTTTGGAGATATGAGAGAAAAGGTACTTAAGGAAGCACATAAAACCAGATATTCAATATATCCCGGAGCGGGGAAGATGTATAAAGATCTCAAGAAACGCTTTTGGTGGCCGGGTATGAAAGCCGATATTGCTAAATACGTAGGAGAATGTTTCACATGTTCTAAAGTCAAAGCTGAACATCAGAAACCATCAGGTCTACTTCAACAATCTGAAATACCAGAATGGAAATCGGAAAACATTACCATGGATTTCATTACTAAATTGCCAAGGACTGCAAGTGGTTATGATACTATTTGGGTAATAGTCGATTGTGTTACCAAATCAGCACACTTTCTGCCAATGAGAGAAGATGATAAAATGGAGAAGTTGGCGCGATTATATTTAAAGGAGGTTGTCTCCAGACATGGAATACCAATCTCTATTATCTCTGATAGGGATGGCAGATTTGTTTCAAGGTTTTGGCAGACACTGCAACAAGCATTGGGGACTCGTCTAGACATGAGTACTGCTTATCATCCACAAACTGATGGGCAAAGTGAAAGGACGATACAGACCCTTGAAGACATGCTACCAGCATGTGTTATCGATATCGGAAACAGTTGGGATTGACACCTACCGTTAGCAGAATTATTCTACAACAACAGTTACCATTCGAGTATTGAAATGGCGCCGTTTAAAGCACTTTATGGTAGAAAGTGCAGGTCTCCGATTTGTTGGAGTGAAGTAGGGGATAGACAGATTACGGGTCCGGAGATAATACAAGAAACTAGAGAGAAAATCATCCAAATTCAACAACGATTGAAAATTGCCCAGAGTCGACAAAAGAACTACGAGGACAGTAAAAGAAAAGATATAGAATTTGAGATTGGAAAAATGGTTATGCTTAAGGTTTCACCTTGGAAAGACGTTGTTCGATTTGGTAAACGGGGGAAACTAAATCCAAGGTACATTGGACCATTCAAGATTATAGATCGTGTCGGACCAGTAGCTTACCAACTTGAGTTACCTCAACGACTCGCGGCTGTACATAACACTTTCCACGTCTCGAATTTGAAGAAATGTTTTGCTAAATAAGATCTCACTATTCCATTAGACGAAATCCAAATCAACGAAAAACTTCAATTCATTGAAGAACCCGTCGAAATAATGGATCGTGGGGTTAAAAGACTTAAGCAAAACAAGATACCAATTGTTAAGGTTTTATGGAATGCTCATAGAGGACCCGAGTTCACCTGGGAGTGTGAAGATCAGATGAAGAAGAAATACCCGCACCTATTTCCAGAAGATTCGTCAACACCTTCTACAGCTTAAAATTTCGGGACGAAATTTATTTAACGGGTAGGTACTGTAGTGACCCAAACTTTTCCATGATTATATATTAAATGAAAACTATATTTGCATGATTAAATGTTTCCAACATGTTAAGAAATCAAACTTGTTAAGACTTGATTATTTGAAATGAGTTTCATGTAGACAATTGACCACCCAAGTTGACCGGCGATTCACGAACGTTAAAACTTGTAAAAATTATATGATGATATATATATGGATGTATATATAGTTAACATGATATTATGATAAGAAATTATCTCACTAGGTATATTAACAATGAGTTATATACATAAAATGAGACTATTGAATTAAGAAAACTCGAAACGATAAATATAATGATTATCGTTATAACAACGTCTTACTAAATACATATGTATCATATTAAGATATTAATACACTATGTTTAACATCATGAAATTATAATTACATATATCATTAAGCGTATTAACAATGAACTACACGAGTAAGATGAGACTACTAACTTAAGGATTTCGAAACAATACATATATGTAACGATTATCGTTGTAATAGTATTTTACATATATATATATATATATATATATATATATATATATATATATATATATATATATATATATATATATATATATATATATATATATATATGTATTTATATATGATATTAAGATATATTAATATACCATGTTAACATGTTAACATAAAAATTTAACATCTCATTTAAGTTTAATAACAATGGATCAATTACATTTAACAAGATCGTTAACTTAAAGGTTCCGAAACAACACTTACATATAACGACTAACGATGACTTAATGACTCAGTTAAATGTATATACATATAGTGTATTAAGATGTATTAATACACTTTTGGAAGACTTCATGACATATATTAAAGTACTTCTACTTAACAAAAATGCTTACAATTACATCCTCATTCATTTTCATCAACAATTCCACTCGTATGCACCCGTATTCGTACTCGTACAATACACAGCTTCTTAGATGTATATATTATTGGTATATACACTCAATCATCAGCTCCTTAGAAGCCCATGTGAGTCATTAAACATGTGGGAACCATCATTTGGCAACTAGCATGAAATATCTCACAAAATTACAAAAAATATTATAAATCATTCATGAATTATTTACATGAAAACAAACTTACACATCCTTTATATCTAATCCATATACCAGTGACCAAAAACACCTACAAACACTTTCATTCTTCAATTTTCTTCATCTAATTGATCTCTCTCAAGTTCTATCTTCAAGTTCTAAGTGTTCTTCATAAATTCTATAAGTTCTAGTTTCATAAAATCAAGAATACTATCAAGTTTGCAAGATTACTTCCAAGCTTTCTAATCCAATCCAAGTAATCATCTAAGCTCAAGAAATCTTTCTTATTTATAGTAATATATCTTTCTAATATAAGGTAATACTCATATTCAAACTTTGATTCAATTTCTATAACTATAACTATCTTATTTCGAGTGGAAATCTTACTTGAACTTGTTTTCGTGTCATGATTCTACTTCAAGAACTTTCAAGCCATCCAAGAATCGTTTGAAGCTAGATCAATTTTTATTACTTCCAGTAGGTTTACCTACTAAACTTGAGGTAGTAATGATGTTCATAACATCATTCGATTCATATATATATATAACTATCTTATTCAAAGATTTAAACTTGTAATCACTAGAACATAGTTTAGTTAATTCTAAACTTGTTCGCAAATAAAGTTAATCCTTCTAACTTGACTTTTAAAATCAACTAAACACATGTTTTATATCTATATGATATGCTAACTTAATGATTTAAAACCTGGAAACACGAAAAACACCGTAAAACCGGACATACGCCGTTGTAGTAACACCGCGGGCTGTTTTGGGTTTGATAATTAAAAGCTATGATAAACTTTGATTTAAAAGTTGTTCTTCTGGGAAAATGATTTTTCTTATGAACATGAAACTATATCCAAAAATCATGGTTAAACTCAAAGTGGAAGTATGTTTTTCAAAATGGTCATCAAGATGTCGTTCTTTCGACGGAAATTACTACCTGTACTTTCGAATATAAACTTATAATTTTCTGTTTAGATTCATAAACTTAAGTTCAATATGAAACCATAGCAACTTGAATCACTCAAAACGGATTTGAAACGAAGAAATGACGGGTAAAACAAAATTGGATAAATTTGCTAGTTTTAGCTACGAAAATTTTGTAACAAATCTAGACTAAACATATCCTAACTAATTTATATTGTATTATACATATTATGAAATCTTGGGATACCATAGACACGTATACAATGTTTTGACATATCATATCGACCCATCTATATATATATTTCGGAACAACTATAGACACTCTATATGCAGTAATGTTTGAGTTAGCTATACAGGGTTGAGGTTGATTCCAAAATAATATATATAATTTGAGTTGTGATCGAGTCTGAGACTTGTAGACACTGGGTCGTGGATTGATTCGAGATAATATATATTGCTTTATTTTCTGTACATCTAACTGTGGACAACTAGTTGTAGGTTACTAACGAGGACTGCTGACTTAACAAACTCAAATCATTAAAATGTAATAAAAATGTTGTAAATATATTTTGAACATACTTTGATATATATGTACATATTTGTTATAGGTTTGTGAATCGACCAGTGGCCAAGTCTTACTTCCCGACGAAGTAAAAAATCTGTGACAGTGAGTTATAGTCCCACTTTTAAAATCTAATATTTTTGGGATGAGAATACATGCAAATTTATAAATGTTTTACGAAATAGACACAAGTAAAACTACATTCTATGGATGGATTATTAAACCGAATATGCCCTTTTTTAGCTTGGTAGCCTAAGAATTAGGGAACTGGCCCCTAATTGACGCGAATTCTAAAGGTAGATCTACAGGAACTAACAACCCCCATTCTGGAATTTGGAATGCTTTAGTACTTCGAGTTTATCATGTCCGATGGGTGTCCCGAAATGATGGGGATATTCTATATGCATCTTGTTAATGTTGGTTACCAGGTGTTCACCATATGAATGATTTTTATCTCTATGCAGTTTGCGAAATGCCTGATATGAGATGTGATATAAAAAAATGAAATCTTGTGGTCTATTTTTATGATTTGATAATATATAGGTTAAACCTATAACTCACCAACATTTTTGTTGATGTTTTAAGCATGTTTATTCTCAGGTGATTATTAAGAGCTTCCGCTGTTGCATACTAAAATAAGGACAGAATTTGGAGTCATGCTTGTATGATATTGTGTAAAAACTGCATTCAAGAAACTTATTTCGATGTAATATATTTTTATTGTAAACCATTATGTAATGGTCGTGTGTAAACGGTATATTTTAGATTATCATTATTTGATAATCTACGTAATATTTTTTTTAAACCTTTATCGATAAAATAGAAGTTATGGTTGTTTTAAAAATGAATGCAGTCTTTGAAAAACGTCTCATATAGAGGTCAAAACCTAGCGACGAAATCAATTAATATGGAACGTTTATAATCTATATGAACGGGACATTTCACCGATATTGCATGCCATGAAAAATCTATTCGTGTGAAGACCCCAAGTGGGGGAGAGTTAATTATTCATGGCGATAAGCGAAGAAGACTTGTGCTGATATGCACTTCTGCACAGGCACGTCGTTTCTTTGTTAGTGGTGGCATGGCTTTTCTTGTCCATGTTGTTGATACTCGTGATGAACCACCATCCATTCGTGAAATTCCGGTGGTTAATGAATTTGAGGACATTTTTTCGGATGAGTTACTGGGTGTTCCGGCGGAAAGACAAGTTGAATTTCGCATTGAGTTGGTTCCGGGGGCTACCCCCATTGCTAAAACTCCTTATCGTTTAGCGCCGACGGAAATGCAAGAATCGTTAAATCAGACCCAAGAGTTTCTTGAAAAGGGTTTTATTCGACCGAGTGCTTCGCCATGGGGCGCTCCGGCTTTATTCGTAAAGAAGAAGGATGGTAGTATGCGGATGTGCATCGATTATCGGGAGTTGAACAAAGTTACGATCAAGAATCGTTATCCATTGCCTAGGATTGACGATTTGTTTGACCAACTCCAAGGTGCAACGTATTTCTCTAAAATCAACCTACAGTCCGGCTATCACCAAATGGGGGACCGTGAGGAAGACATCGAGAAAACGGCTTTTCGAATGTGTTATGGGCATTTTGAATTCGTAGTTATGTCTTTTGGTCTAACGAATGCACCGACGGCATTCACGGATCTTATGAACCGAGTGTGCCAACCTATGTTGGACAAGTCGGTAATTGTGTTCATTGACGACATACTTGTTTATTCGAAGAGTATGAAGGAACATGAACATCATTTACGTGGTGTGTTAAAGACGTTGCGGAAGGAGAAGTTGTATGCTAAATTCTCCAAATGTGAATTTTGGCTAAGGGAAGTTCAATTCCTTGGCCACATTGTAAACAAGGATGGTATTCAAGTAGATCCGGGGAAGATAGAGATGGTGAAGAGTTGAGGACGACCGACTACGCCTACGGAAATCTGAAGTTTTCTCGGATTGGCCGGTTATTATCGTCGGTTTATCCAAGGCTTTTCTAAGATTGCTTCTCCATTGACGAAGTTGACGAGAAAGAACACGAGATTTAATTGGAAAAACGAGCAAGAAATTGCTTTTCAATTGTTAAAAGAGAAGTTGTGTCAAGCTCTGGTGTTAGTGTTGCCGGAAGGGGTAGAAGACATGACGGTTTATTGTGATGCTTCTTTAAATGGGCTCGGGTGTGTTCTAATGCAAAGGGGTAAAGTCATCACTTATTCCTCTTGACAATTAAAGGAACACGAAACGAGATATCCGACTCATGATCTTGAGTTGGCGGCGGTAGTGCATGCGTTGAAAATTTGGCGCCATTACTTGTATGGTGTCAAGTGTACGATTTATTCAGATCATAAGAGTTTGAAACACCTTTTCGATCAACGAGATTTGAATTATCGTCAACGTAGATGGATGGATATGGTAAAAGATTACGATTGTGAGATACTTTATCATCCGGGCAAGGCGAATGTGGTCGCGGATGCGTTAAGTCGAAAGAGTCAACATCCGGTGTTACGATTGGGATTGTTACATATGATTATTACTAACGATTTTCTTGTAAAACTTGGTGAGATTCAAATAAAGCTTACTTTCACAACAAGCATGAGGAACGAATCGTGGGGCAAACGGAGTTCATTACTTTAGGCCCGCATGGTTTGTTGTCTTTTCAAGGAAGAGTTTGGGTGCTTAAGATGGGGGATTTTCGACGAGTGCTACTTGATGAAGCACATAAGTCAAAATATTCCATTCATCCGGGCGCTACGAAAATGTATCTTGATTTGAAGAAGGAGTATTGGTGGCCGGGCATGAAGCGTGATGTTGTTAAGTATGTTGAACAATGCGTCACGTGTTTGCAAGTTAAAGTCAAACACCAAAAGCCGTATGGTATGTTACAACCATTAGAAATCCCGAAATGGAAATGGGAGCACATTACCATGGATTTCATCACAAAGTTACCTAAGACGGCGAGAACCCAATTTGATTCGATTTGGGTGATAGTTGATCGATTGACGAAAAGTTCTTTGTTTCTTCCCATTCGGGAAGCGATATCGTCGGAGTCCTTGGCTAAGTTGTTTATCAAGGGAGTGATCTCAAGGCATAGGGTTCCTATATCTATTATTTCGGATCGAGATACTCGCTTCACATCTCAATTTTGGGAAATGTTTCATGAAGATATGGGTACACAATTGAAATTGAGCACGGTGTACCATCCTCAAACGGACGGTCAAACCAAATGTACGAACCAAACATTGGAGGATATGCTACGGGCGTGTATTATTGATTTCGGTGGTAGTTGAGATGAGCACTTACCTATATATATATATATATATATATATATATATATATATATATATATTAATTATTTGGTGGAATTCTCGTACAATAATAGTTATCATACTAGTATTGGGATGCCACCTTATGAGATGCTTTATGGGCGTAGGTGTCGAACTCCGATTTATTGGGGTGAAGTCGGTCAAAGGGAAATCGTGAGTACCAATTTGGTGTTAGAGACGAATAGCAAGATTGATATGATTCGGGCTCATTTGAAAAAGGCTCAAGATAGACAAAAATCTTATGCCAATAAACGTAGACGACCCATTGAGTTCCAAGAAGGTGACATGGTGATGCTTAAAGTTTCTCCATGGAAAGGTGTTATTCGGTTTCGAAAACGGGGAAAGTTAGCTCCTCGGTTTATAGGGCCATTTAAAATTTTAGCTCGTGTTGGTGAAGTTGCGTATCGTTTGGAATTACCCAAAGAGCTTGCGGGGATCCATAATACATTTCATGTTTCCCATCTCCGTAAGTGTCTTGCAGATGATTCATCTTGGGTGCCATTAGACGAGATTGAGCTAAACAATAAGTTAGAATATATTGAGGAGCTGATTGCTATACTCGATGAGAAGGTCAAAAGGTTGAGAAATAAAGAGGTGAGAACTTTTAAAGTTCAATGGCGTCGGAGTAAAGGTTCCGAGTTTACTTGGGAACCCGAAGAGTTCGTGTTGGTTTATCTTCCCTCTTGTCATGCGGCTTGGATCGCGAGGACGCGCTCCGATTCAAGTGGGGGAGAGTTGTAAGACCCGAATAATTATTATACAGCAGTGTAAATAGGGTACATGAAGTGTGGGTGACTTTGTGTAATTAAACAGAAGTCAGAAACTGTCCAGGAAAGGGTGCGCTCAGCGCACACTTAATGGTGCGCGTGGCGCACTGGTTACTGTAGCCGGATTCTGTTTCTTTTAATGAGATATTTTGGAAGGGCTTTTTGGTAAATTCACTTGGGAACGAGTTAAAGGCTACCAGATCAGTAAGTGGAGTGTCATAACTCCATTATCACATAACTTTATCCATTCCACTTGAATTCTAGAGAGAGAGGAAAGTTCTTGAGTGAGAAAGCTCAAATCTAAGAGGAAGAAGTTGATTTCGGGCCAAAGCGCTTGTGTTAAAGTTGTTCATCTAATCACTAACTACGTTGTGATTGTGGTGGTATGCTATAATCTTGATTTTCCTTATTTTAATTTGTTTAAGGGTTAGGGTTTGAGTTAGTGATGAACATAAAACCCATATTTGGTTATTTTGAGTGTTCTTGGGTAAGATTGGGTCATGAGGACTCAAAGTTGACTAACCTAGGATTTTGAAATGATAAATGTGTTTATGTGTCATAATTGGTTAGTTAATTACTAGCACACCTAGTTATTTAGCAAATGGATGTTGTTTGGGTTTGAGGATGACTCAAAATGGGTGTGTTGGTTTTAAAATGGTCAAAGTGTTAATGATTGACCTAGTTGGGAAATATGGGTATGAAATACCCTAATTGTGTATTAGTTAGTGTTGTTGGACCTTAATCACTAGCTTTGAGTGATTTATGATGGTCTTGACCTTAAAGGGGCCGTTTTGGCGATAATGTGGCATTTAATGCATTTAAGTCATTAAATGCACATAAGTGAATTGTTGGTATTTAGTCCAACTAGTTTGTGTGTTGATTGAGTACTTATTATATTAGGTACTTTGCTTTGAAGCTTGCGGAAGTGTAAAACCGTCACCGAATCGTTAAGGTGAGTGGAATAATTATATGCGTAGGTATATAATGTATTTATTTGTGTAGCGTGAGATGTGAAGTGTCGATGTGTTAAGACACCACGTTCACGTGACGAGTGAAGTGTCGATGTGCTAAGACACCACTCCGTGTAAGGTAACGAGTGAAGTGTCAGTGTGTTAAGACACCACTCGGGGTGAAGTATCGATGTGTTAAGATGCCACCCAAGGTAAGATGAAGAGTGAAGTGTCGATGTGTTAAGACACCACTCTAGGTGAAGTGTCGACGTGTTAAGATGCCACCTCAAATAATATGAAGAGTGAAGTGTCGATGTGTTAAGACACCACTCGGGGTGAAGTATCGACGTGTTAAGATGCCACCTGTGGGAATAGTGTACGACGTGTTAAGTACTCTAATGGTTGTTATGAACACCGATGGAAAATTCGAGTACCATCCCTTGTACGATTGGTTAACCATGATTATTGTGTTGTAGCGTAAGCATATTATATCGTATGAGTTATATATATGCTATTGTATTGCTAGCTTGTGGTATTGGAGGTTAATGGCTTGTATATGAGATGATAAGCTAATTGTGTTGCTAGCATGTATGCGGTATGTGTGTAAGTGTTTGCAAGTAGGTATATTGTATATGTACGTGTATAATTATTGCATTCACTAAGCGTTTTGCTTACCCTCTCATTGTTTACCTTTTTATAGGCTCAGGCGTGGACAAGGGTAAGGACGTTCGTTTGGATTAGTGATCCCGCTTCACTTGTTAGGAGAAGCTTTTTGGGACGATTAGCTTTTGAAGTTCTACCGAGAATTGGGTAGTTTAACCCCCAAACATCATGCTCTAGTGTCATTTGGAATTTAAACTAATTCGGTTGAAATTTGTATTTTGTACGAAACTCGTAATTTGGGCATATGTGGGCCCGGTGTCGTAAAACTTCTTTTATTATTGGAATGCGTTAGTTTTACATATTATAACATGTTGTGAAAAGCGTTTCATCTAAATACGTCGGAAAGTGGGTGATCTTTTTTGGAAAAATGGCAAATCCGGACAGAAGTTGCCAGGCAGCCTGCGCGCCGCGCACAGGCTGGGCTGCGCGCCGCGCACCCAGCCTGGGCAGTCCTGTTTGAAATTTTTTTTATGGTCTATTTTCGGTTGGATAATGGGTTGGGTTGTTACAAAGTTGTACAACATGCTTTAAAATTTGTAAATGTGTTCATTGGGTGTTCTGTAAAAGATTGTACAATTTATTTTGAAGTTTATAAATATGGTCATGTTGGTGTTTTATCATAAGGTTGTACATAATGTTTCAAATATTGTACATAATGTTTCAAATATTGTACATATGGTCATGAGATATTTTACCATAAGATTGTACATAATGTTTCAAATATTGTAAATACAGTCATGAGGGTGTTTTATTTTCTTTCCATAAAAATCGTAAAATTTATTTTTATTTTGTATATTTTTTATGGCATTATCGTGCTTTTTAATATTTAATTAATTAAGTAGGATTTAATAGAATTAATATATATCATATTAATGACATCATCATTTATGAAATTTAAATGTAATTAACTAAATGATGGCATCATCATTTTAGAGGTTTATTAGACTATATAGATAATTCAATAGAAACATTAAAACTTCTATAATCACAATGAAATTTGAAGCAATTTATAACATTTATATTGCATTGATGATTATTATATTTAATTAATACGGTTAAAAATACAAATTTTGGGTGTGTTTGGATGAAACTTGCTAGAGTGGGAGCTTATAGCTAGAGCCGGAGCTTATGGGCTAGAGCTAAAGCTGGCTTACTTTTAAAGCTGGTAGCTGGAGCTTATTATTTTTTATAAGTATTTGGTAAATTAGCTGGAAATTATTTTGCAGTTCATAAACTCTCCTTTTTTTTTTCATAAACTACTAAAATTAACTTATTTTTTAAGAGCTTGTGATTTTCATAAGGTCCACTTTTTATGTCTACCAAATAAAACTTATGACTTGAAGCTTATTAAAATCATAAGCTCAAACTTGAATAAGCTCTCATAAGCTCATGTTGGCCCGTCTTAGCTACGTGCATAATGGTCAAAGCAGTTCTTGCATTAAAATGGAGTGGAGTGCAGATCAAGTCTAAAGTCTTCACATTTTCAAGTTCATTTAGACCCTTTTAAGTCTATTGTGATGATGTTTGATATTGGCAATTGTTTAAGTGATAGTTAGCTTCTTTCTTAGTTAATTTTAAAGCTTGTGGTTTGATTTGGTGGATACAAATATGTAAATCCATGTCAATCCATTGTGTACACTTTTCATCACTTTGTGAAAAGTCTTGATATATTTCAATTATGTTTTTTGTAAAAAAATAAAAATAAAAAATAAGTAAGCTTCAAGAAGAAGAAGAAGATGTGTGCCAAACACACCCCTTATAACCTTGTTCAGAGAGTGTAAGCGTTTGGAACCAAAATAAAACACAGATCGCCTCTTTTTAAGTAAACTACTTATAGTTAATTAACTAGTTTGGAGGTCCGTGCTTCGCTACGGAGACCAAATCCACATACACATATAATTTCAATACTTTTCTTAATCAATAATAAATAAACGGGTTATAAAATAAGGTAAATTATAAGTCGACTTCCAAAAATAGATAAAAATAATCATTACCTTTTGTATATAAGATAAAAATATAGGTAAAAAGTAAGTGGTTAAATGGTAAAGTAATTAAAAAGCATAATATAATGAATGTAATGTTTTAAACTATGTATTTTTACCTAAAGACTATTAATATTGGACCGAGGAGTAACATATAACAATATTTTATAATACTTAAAAAAGTAAACAATTTTTCTATTTTGTATGTAATATTTGTATATGTTCGGTTTCATATTGGTCGGTGGTCTTCACTTGGGGTTGAAAAACGACTTTTCTTTATTGAAGGATAAATGAAGGATTATCAACGTCTCACCTCTCATATAACCCATACATGTGAGATTGAGTTTTGTTGTTGTGTTGTTGTGTACACCAAATTTTATATTTTAAAGAAAAATCAAAGAAATCATTTGTTCAATTACTCAACCAACGTTTTAACCTCCAAAACTCACCAATGGGCCTCTGGGCTGACCCGTCTTATATATTATACAAACAAAATTACTTTTCCATTAATTAACTTATTTCTCCAGTGTTCTTTCCCCCTTCTTTCATCCCATATACCACATTCTCCTTCTCATTCTTTTCTTGTTATTCTTTTACTTATCATCTACTAAATGTCTAATATCTAATATCTAATTAGGTAATTAAAATTAGTTCGTTATGAATACTTGAAATATTGAAGGTTTCTAGATCTGTTGTATAATCCTTTTAGCTACACGACTTCATTTTAGTTAATCTAGTTCGTTTAAAAATTATGCTATGGTGTGTGTGTATATATATATATATATATATATATATATATATATATATATATATATATATATATAGTCTTTCGACTCAAATTTTTGTTTGTATATCGATATACATAATATGTATATTTATAGTTGCAAAATACAGAGCAACTGTGTTTATCTATGGATTTATATTTTATACTCCATTGTGGTAAGAAAAAAAAAATTCAGAGCAACTGCGTATATCTATGGATTTATATTTTATACTTCATTGTGGTAAGGGAAAACCCAAAAGATTTATACTTTATACTCCATTGTGGTAAGCGAAAAAAAAAAAAAATTTAGAGCAACTTTGTTTATCTATGAATTTATATTTTTATACTCCATTGTGGTAAGGGAAAAACCAAAAAAAAAAAAAAAATGCTACAGTGATTTCGCTACAGGGTTACAGTAGCTACAGTGATTTCGGGGTTGGTGGCGTGGTATGATTGGTGGGTTTTGTTCATATTATACCTATATCTAAATGGTATAGTGGAAATGAATAGTCCTATTCATTTTTCCACTTTCACCAACCTTAACCCCTTAACTTTTTATTAAAATACAAATCGAACCCCCTATTCATTTTTCCCTTTCACCAACCTTAACCCCTTAACTTTTTATTAAAATACAAATCGAACCCCCCACTTTATACGTTTATTCTTCCCCAAATTTTACAAGCTTAACCCCCCACCTTTTATTAAAATACAAATCGAACCCCCACTTTACTAACTTTTTTTTTTTTACTAATATTCATTTTTCACAAACTTAACCCCCTAACTTTTATTAAAATACAAATCGAACCCCCACTTTATACGTAAAGTTTTTTCAAATTTCACAAACTTAACCCACTAACTTTTATTAAAATACAAATCGAACCCCCACTTTACTAACTTTTTCTTTTTAAAATAAAACCCGAACGCTAAAAGAAGCAACTTTCACAAAAGGAACAACCCTTCAATGTTATGTCGAAAAAAATTCTTTTTTACAAAATAGATCAAGACTTTTTTTTAACTCGCATTCAAAACGAAGCCCCCGGCGCGAAACGAGGGCTCCACAACTAGTTTAGTGTATAGTATAATACGAGTATTTAATTGTGGCGGCAAGAATCCCTTGTAACAAGGCTCACTACAACAATGCCGTTAGCAACATTCCCCTAGATTACAATTACAATAACAATATGATTTTTTGGTTCAATCATCCTTGGATCTAACGAAATTCTTATGTATTTTATCTCATAATCTTTTGCTATAAATATCAACCTCTACGAGAATTTAGATTACGCATCTCAAACAAATTAGCAAAATCGTAGTTGTGGTCAGATAAGACACTACAAGCAACAAGTGATGGCTTCAATGTTTGTGAAAATGGCTGCAACGTTTTCGCTTATCCTAATGCTTGTCGTATTAGCAGAAAGCATAGTTACCCCAACAACAGGTAAGTCATTAGAGATGACAATATTCTTAAAGCCTTTTGATGGTTTGCTCCACACTAAAATGGAATACTGTTTTAATATCATTCATCTTTTGACACAATCTTCCTTTTTGATGAGCAGGATTTCAAATTTCTGATCGGGCCATTTCGTGTGCCCAAGTCATTGGTGTTAAAACCGGAGACGATTGCACCTCAATTAGTGAGTCATTTAAGTTGAGTTTGGAGTAATTTTTGGCAATTAACCCAAACGTCAATTGTGTTTCAATGTTCATTGGGTAATGGGTGTGTATTGATAGAAAAGTAACCAAGTGATTAGGCTAAAAGACGTTTGCCTTTCAACGTAGATCAATTGGTATCTGAGTAAGTAACGAGCTACATATACTTCAAGTAGCTCCAACCTATGGTGTAAGTTCAATTTTACTTGTTATGTAATCTAATAATCCATTAGGTATCATTTTCAAATGATATCTAATTAAATAAATTGGATTGAGTTGATATTCAACTTTCAGAGAAAAAAAAAAAAAAAGTTATGTCGTGGCAAGGTGCGTTGGTGCGCCAGATTGCGGAGCAACAAATAGTGCATCTATTATTGAAAAATGATCGGATTTCGAAGACAATACTCCATACATGTCAAGTTTTTCTGGATAAGCGAGGAAACACTCTTATGAACGAGCACATTGGCTCCCCCATTGAAGATAAAAACTTGGGTAATCAAGCCCCCCGAGCGCGAGACCAGGTACCGTGTGAATTGCGCATTATGCGCACCCTATAATCACACTCCTTTTTTGAACAATTTGGTATAACCAGAAATTGAACCCGAGTGGTGTGCTTCATTAGGCAACTCAAGGCAAACCTTAAATGTCAAGTTGAGATTGTCAAAAATTGAACTATTTTCTAAATACACTATACTCAACGGCATCATATATGTGAAAAAATAGACAAAAATTCAAGCCAAAAGTAGAATTATGTTTCACCAATCTTCATGCGATTTGATGTTGAACTGGAATCGTAGCGCAATCTTTAGTGTTTGTATTCTCAAACTTTTGATAACCAAGGGATTTTTGGCATGTTGGTACAGCCGAACAGGTATGTCCAGTTTGAGACAGTAACACACCCATACGTTTGAGTTTTGTTTAAATAGCATGTAGAAATATAGTTTATGGATGGGTTGATATTAACACCTATACATACATTCTGAATTTTAAAATGCTAGTTTTAACCTCATATTGCACTCATCATTGATTGATAAAAAGTATACAAGAAAAACAATAGAAAAAACATAAACACGAGACTTTAAATTTGATGATGAAGAAACCGACGGGTGCAAGTCTGAACAGTACGTTTGACATGTGTTGACTTGTACCGCGTACATGCACCAACCAACAAGTGGGAATGTCTAGTAATATACGAGAATATACCTCTCAATACATGATGATTCAACTCACGAAATAAAGCTTTTTACATTGTAAACATGATCACAATTGTCTTCTGCCCAACTCTTTTGTGCACCGATTAACTTTTTTATAGGCATATGACAGATACAAAATGAACATAAGATCCATTGTACGATTTAAGAAAGCACCAAATTTTTTTGTTGTTTTAATTAAACAGAGTCCACGCCTTCGACTTGTTGTCGAGCCAGGTATCTCTCTCGTCTCTCTTTCTACAAGGAACAAAAACAAATGTAGAACAGAGCATTAGCAAACACTCTTTGATTTGTTATTGTAGTAATAATAAGTTATTGTAAGTAGAGAGAGCTCACCCATTCATCTATGACAAGGCCTTCACCAACAATTTTAGTACCAACTTCCTCTGGTGGTTTCTTGCGGGATTCAAGTGCAGCCTCTGCCTCAGCTAATCTCAGCTTCAGTTTTTCCAGAGCCTTCAATAAATCAAAAAGGGTGGTTTATACAACAACAAAAAATTACAAAATATATACTGCCTCAATATTATATTAATACTAGAAAAAAATCCGACCGCGCGTTGCTACGGTTGTATTCAACGCGCGGTCGAATTTGTATATACGTTGTTTGGTACCTAATGTATCTAATAGGTTGGGTTGTTTGTTGTACGTGTATGTATATGTATGAAATATAGCACGAAATATTTAGTTTTTTTTTAACGATGTCCGTTTCGCGTATAGTTAGTCGCGTTGTGTTCGTAAAATTATTTCGAGTTGAACGGTGGTCTCGGAAAAATTTAACTGCACCGAGCGAGAAGATAGGGCCCGTTAAAAATTCGGGTGGAATTAGTTTCTTTTATTTTAATAAAATTATATATTTACACTTTCTACCCCTGGAAAAATGTAAACTTGAGGGGTCGTTGTGTAAATTGAGCCAACTTTGAGGGACCGGTTGTAGTGTGAACGCAAACTCAAAACGACAATCCCAAACAACTGAAACGACGGATTTTGGCGTGCCTTTTAGTATGTAGGAAACGACGGATTTTGGCGTGCCTTTTAGTATGTAGGTATAATATAATATAATAATATAATATAATATAATTTAAATATAAATATATATTATAGTAGGGCCATTAGTTGAGAATTGCAACAATCACCTTTTACACAAAGATTAATGTAGCTAGACCATAGTTAAGCATACGCCGAATGGCCAGATGAGCTTTTTAGAAACTGTTACTCAGTTTCTGCAACTAGGGGAGTACTCGGCGAGTATTAAGTCAAACTCGGTCAAAACTGGTCATACTCGGTGAAAACTTATGGTACTTACAGAATCTCCCATGTATAATATCAATGTAAATGTAAAATCTAACCCCACATACGTATTAAGTATTAACTAACTTTTAAATTTATGTCTACTCATGATCAATTACTCCAATTAGAGAAAAAAAAAATGCATAATCAAATGTGTTTTCATTGGAAAAAGTCAACACATTTGTTCAACCCTCCTACTGATTATAGGTTCAATCAATTCACTGAACTAGGATATTATACAATCGTACAACTAGACATTACACCAAAATATTTACTTCGTAAAAAACATATATGACGATAATTGCTCTACGTGACTTACAGTCTATGGTTATTATGATCATCAGCAGCAGTTACCGACTCTCATTTCCCTACTCGTTTGGTATTCAAATATAGTTTTGTGATACAGTAAATCTTAAATATTAATATAACTTCTATCTGATAATGACTTTGGGACAACTAGGTAAGTCTCGCTTATATGTTCACAAAGAAATATGTCATATTTATATTTTATATTAACTAATATGGAAAATTGCTAAAAATAATGGTGAAATTTTCATACAATAGGAGTTAAGGAAATTGCATCATAATATGGACTTACTGGGGTAGGACGTTCGACGTCTAGGAAAACAACTTGCAATATCTGTTCCACCGCCACTTGATCTTTCTGCTCGTCAAACTGAGTCAGCACAGAATAAACTTTAACAACCAGTCATTCAGGTTGTAGAAGTTATGGTATGTGTGTTACATTATATACCATGTATTAATTAAAGACTATATGATTATAAAATAGTGATAATATTAAAATAACTGTGTAACTGAATATTCATAATTCAGAAATGTGAAAGTTGTAGAGAGGGAATGATAACTCACTAGCTCAGGTACATAATCCATCATCCCTTTCACTTTCAAACTCATGATCTTGAATTTCACCTTTCTCTTTTGATCCATTGGTCTTTCATTGTTCTCTGGGGGCTCCACAAACTTAAAAACTATACACAACCATCAAAACAAAAAATGAATCCTATAACCAAAAAAAAAAGACAACATTCCTAAATCAAAAAATAATCCCATTTAACACTTCAAATGTGAGACCAACAGGCCTTTAAAAATAGTTGTAAGCAATAAGTAGATACCCAATTGGGAGTTGGGAAAAGTTTGTAGATTTTTTTTTTTTAAAAAAAAGGTAATTAATTAATTATGTTGCCTAACAAAAAGAGACATTGTCACAATGTTGTAAATCATAACACTAGATAGAGCATCATGATACTTGATATTAATAAGTTGAGACAAATTTCATTACCAGTTGCAATAATGGTCTCGCCGGGAGCAAGAATAGCACCAGGAGGGCGCATGAAGCAACTTTTTGGAGCAGTTGTTTGAAACTTTAATACAAGAAAATAAAATATATCAGATGGAGGATATAAACTAGAGTTGAGATTAAGTTACATATAAAGTTCATTTACAGAGTAAATGTTGGGTTGGCCAACTGATACAATAATAGAATGAATAACATCCCTAAACAAGTGTATGATCATACCTTGAAAGCTACATGAGACTTGCTGGTGTTCTTTATCTTGATAGCACTTTGTACTTGCTTACCAGGTTCATCTAAAAAATTGAGATGAAAATAGATGATTTTTTGTTATTGACCATATAAATATAAATAAAGCACAAATGAAACGGGTGATATGCTCATGTCATACCATATGTTACATAGAAGGTAAACTAACTATAAGCACTCAAAAATACGATAATTATTAACTATAAGATGGGACTATCACCCGACCAAATGTCCATAATTAACATTATGAGGAATTATTAGATATTACATAATAAAAGTTATTTATTTACTAAAATAAAAAATTCAACCATGGCATAAAGAAAATTTTTTGCAAGCATAATACGAGTCATACCTTAATATATTATGATGAATGATCAACAAAACTTCATCATTATAATTGTTTTATTCATACAAACAGCCTATAGTCAACCAACCCACTTTCTATTTAATAAGTTTAATTTTGAAAGTTAACTGGAAAAAAAAAAAAAAAAAGTTGCACCTGGTCCCTAATAGAAGCATTGTTTCTCAGCTTTTTCAACTATATATTATCAGAGATCCAAATTGCAAATATACCTAAACTGGAGCTTGCCAATAGGTTGAATTTTACATCAAAAGTATGTTAACCAACTCTCTGTTTCCAAATTGAAATAAAACTTCTTGACAAAGGCCTATACTTCATATATTTTGTAATCATCACATCAGAGACAAAAGCCTACAATTTAGGGTGGGGGACTGAGTTTCTGGTTTTTAATATATGGATTATGGATTATTTATTATTATTATTATCAAACAAATATAATTGTCTTCATATGATATTAAAAAGGCTGTTTACTGTCTTATAGATCAGGTCACCCAACATCTTTTACATTATTCGCAAATTTGATTTCTAATATCAGTATACAATTCTCTTGAATGGTTTTCTTTCAATAATAATCAATTTCAACCTCCTAGACTATAACGAAATCCCTGTAGGTCACACATTTCTATATTGTATGGTTTTGTTCATATGTCTTCCATATGGTATAAGACCCGTGGTTGTAGAAGTCCCCGACTAGTCGGGATTTTCATGTAGTCCGACTAGTCCCCGACGACAACTTGTCCGATGTATTCAGTTAAAGTTGTCTAAAAGTTCAATTTAGTCAGATCTATACGGTCAAAATGGGGCAAAGTAGGTCAAATACAGTCAACGTCTAACTTGGCAGATTAGTCCCTATAAGGTCCCGACCATCCCCGCTCTTAAAACCATGAGTCTTGGTACTAGAAACACACCCATCACCAAACACCGCAACCAGAACCTATGTCCAAAGACTAAAAGATTTCATTCAACAGTCTTTTTAGTATTCCAATTTGACTGTTTCTAACATATCCCTGGATTAAATCATGCCCATTAACCACTACTAACCATGAAATACTTACGGTACCTGCTAATTTCAACTAACTTGCTAGTCACAAAATGTGTTTCACTGCCAAAATTCCAACATGGCTATTAGAATTCCAAGTAAAATTCCCTAAGAGAGGGATAGTAGACCTATGTGTAGTCCTAAGAATTCAGTTTACTACACTGACTTTAACAGATTTCCATTGTAACTTGTGATAAATTTCATCACCAAAAGAGGCAACCCCTCTCTCACATATTTTGCCACTGTGTATGAATAACAACTTTTAAGAAGAATTAACAAAGGATTGAGAAGAAACATCCGATTCAACAATCAATTGATTATCATTCCTCATGAACAAGTTGTTTTCATCAAAAACTACAACATACAAAATCTATATCTATATCTATACCTATACCTATTAGAAAAAAGAATCACAACCTAATTATAGAAGCATATCCACCCCATTACTTGTACAGTCTACACAACATATAGGATAATCATATACAGGTTATTATCTACCTATTCCTGATCAATTAATAATTACTACAAAAACTTACAAATTAATCAATCTTGCCACAAGTACTCTCAGCTATCAAAAAAATCAAAAATAAATTAAAAAAACCTAAAAAAAAAAAAATACTAATAAAAAAAAAAGTAATAAATGCAAATCGCTAGATTCTCTATATTCAAGTCAAAAACATTTTAACTTCAACACAAAATATTTTAACCTAACGTTTTATAAACACAAATATTTCGAATCAATTAACAAATTCAAGTAGATCTAATCAACTTAAAAACAAAATAGCTCAAATTCACGACAAATACTACAAAAATCAATAAGTACTAAAAGCTAGAGTCCGTACAAGGAAAGTAGAGCTTATTTCGCGGATCAAGACGTAAACGACGTCTTGTTGGAAGCAGAGATCTAGCGACTGATGAAACGGAGCTTCCAGAGCTGGAGCTATGATTATTAGTGTTGCTCATGTGATTGTTGTTGTGGTTAGGGTTTGATCCTTCGATTTGAAACGAAGAAGATGAAGAAGTTGTGTGTGTAGTACTGTTATTTGTGCTACGAAACGGTAGCTTAAATAATCCCCAAACTTTGCTACCTCCGGTGCTGCTGTCCGATGAATCTCTATCGTCAACGATGGCCATCTCCGGTCAATTATTAGATTAGATATTGATAGATATATAAGCGTGTTTTTAGTCTTCTTATAAATATATAAGATCAACCTTTTCTCTATGAGAAAATGGTTCTGTTCGTTTCTAAATTAGTTTGATTTTACCCCTTGATGTTTGAGTTATTTGACAAAGTTGATCCTTTATGTTTCGATTTTCTAATATATATCGATCGATTTGATAACATATATCCCTACACCAAACAGTTAAAATGATTTTTTAATACAAACCCACACACTCCACACACATATTTCATGAATATATGCATTTCCACTATTTACTTAAGCCCAGTGTTGCAAAAAACCTGATTACTCATCGATTAATCATCGATTAATCATTTTTAAGAGCAATTCGTTCCGATTTTTCAAAATCCGTTTAATTATTCGTTGAACGTCAATTGATGGGTCAAAATCAAATTTGGTAATCAAAGTCGGTCAAAGTCAAATTTGGTCAGCATTTTAACATGTATTTAAACTAGAAATTTATAGTTTTTGAACAAAATTAACAAATTTAGACCATTATGTTAAAGTTTATGTTTATGTTTATGATTTTCTTCTATATTTACACATATAATTTTCGAAATTTAATATTAAAATGCATATAGTGCACTCCGATTAATCTCTGAATTACCGATTAATCCTTCAAAAGTCTTGACCGATTAATCCTCGAATAGCGAATTTTACAACCTTGCTTAAACCTCTAACTTCTTATTTAAAAGGGTCACTTCAATAACGTTAAGTCAATGGCCATTTTATGACCGAAGTGGATAGTACTATGCCAATCTTTCATCTATTACCACAAATAAGGTAGCGAAACTCGCACTACGGACGAGTTGTTGTACACAAAACTTCTAAAATTATAAGAACATCATATCGGTTAATTAAGTTTGTTTACTTTCATGTATTTATATGAAATAATATTACTTTGTCCGTTTCAAAATAAATGTTCCATTTTAAATTTTGATTTCTTTTTTTTTTCAACCTTTTCTATTAGAGGGTAAGTAAAATATTATTACTTTCTCCGTTACATAGGAAAGTAAAAAATTAAAAATATATATATAAAATCATAGCATAACGGAAATTATTGATTTAAAAAAAGCAATGGATATTAACTTTTGATAATATAATGGTGTAACTGAATGACCTATTTTAGAAGTTTATGATAGTTTAAAAAAGTAGAGTTTATAGTTTTAAGAGCTTATAGTTTTAAACTTTATTTGGTGACAAAAAAAAAATAAAGCTTATGAGAAAATAGAGTTTAAAAATACGCTCCTCCCATCAAGCATAAAAAATAAGCTCTTCCCATCAAGCATAAAAATAAGCTCTTAGTGTTAAATTACATAACTACCCTTCAAATAATTATTTAATACGGAATATATATTATGTTGTCCTTTATGGTCAATCTACAGCTAAAACTTCAGCTCCAACTACTTTACCAAACACTTAATAAGTTTCATCTTCAAGCTTAAAAAATAAGCTCCAGTTACCAGCTCCAGCTCCAGCTCCAGCTAGTTTCATCCTTAATAAATGAAATGTTTAACTTCTATCGGGAATGTACTTCAGTAAGAACTGAACAAATAGATTTTTAATTACTAGTTAGCTTAGTATTTTTATTTATATTTACTATATACGGTATCATTTATCATTCCCAACGTTTACTATATAAACGACGCTATTTGATCAAAGCTAATATCAAAGATAATAAGCTCAAATTTAAAATTGAGGGAAAAATTATTGGAACCAATTATTTATCTCTCATAATTGTGCAAACCCAATCGAAATATGCAAATTAGCCATCGCGTTTAACAAAAACCGCAATTGAGTGAAAAGTCACCTAATACAACAACAAACTGTGACCTATGCAATTGAGAACATTTATTTATATATATACTATATACGGTATTTTTAATGACCCGTCCTAATTCATCTGGACGAATACATTACATTTGGTTACATCGCGAGGTACTTGACCTCTATATGATACATTTTACAAACACTGCATTCGTTTTTAAAAGACAAACTTTCATCACATCGAAATTTGACGGCATGCATACCATTTCATAACATGTCCAAATATAATTGACTTAATAATAATCTTGATGAACTCAACGACTCGAATGCAACGTCTTTTGAAATATGTCATGAATGACTCCAAGTAATATCTCTAAAATTAACAAATGCACAGCGGAAGATTTCTTTCATACATGAGAATAAACATGCTTTCAAGTGTCAACCAAAAGGTTGGTGAGTTCATAGGTTTATCGTAAACAATAAAATTCATCATTTTAATAGACCACAAGATTTAAATACAGTACACCTATCTCGTATACGAAACCATATTTCATAATGCTTAGCAGAGTAGGTTCGTATCCTTTTCTCCCCCGTAGATTGCCTCGCGAATTTTAATAATCGTACACATATCTCGTGCACAAAAACTAATACACATAACCTGTGTATAAAAGTCATTCATACGAACTACAAACACCTGGTAATCGACCTTAACAAAATGCATCTAAATTATCCCCCGCATACCGGCATTCCGCACGGTCATGCAAAAAGCATACAATCAGGCCACTCTTTTAAATATGATGGTTGTGTACACCTCACAAACAGATCATATCTTTTAAAGCTGGTGGTTGTATACCTATTTCAAAGTACTAAAGCAGTTCAAATTCTCTGACTGGGGCTTGTTAGTGCCCATAGATCTATCTTTAGGATTCACGTCAATTTGGGGCTCGGTTCCCAAATTCTCAGATTACCAGACTAAAATGGGTGATATCCGGTGTACTCATAACTCATTCGTAGAATGTTTTTAAGTACTTGTGTCTATTTCGTCAAACATTTATAAAAGCATTTCATGTATTCGCAGTTCCAAATATATTTCGAAAGCATTTAATAAAGCAGTTGTAAAAACAGCGTATGTATTTTCAGTCCCAAAAATGTAAAGAGTAAAAGGGAATCAAATAAACTCACAATTCTGTATTTTGTAGTAAAAATACATATGACGATATTGAACAATACAGGGTTGGCATCGGATTCACGAACCTATATCATTTGTATATTTATTAATATTCATGGTTGTAATTGAACACACACACACACACACACACACACACAGATATATATATATATATATATATATATATATATATATATATATATATATATATATATATATATATATATATATATATATATATATATATATATATATATATATATATATATATATGTGTATTAGTTATATCATTTTTATGTTAATAATATATATGTTTTATATGTTCATTTTGTATATAAAAATATTAAATTTTGTTATGTTATATGTGTTAAATATATATATTTATGTATTTCATTTGTTTATCAAAACAGTAGTATTAATTATACTAAGTTAATATTAGTAAACGTAATAATAATAACTTTAATAATATACTTATGTTAATAATAACTCTATTAGTGATAATAACAATGATATTAATAATAATACTTGTAAAGATATTAATTTTACTGTTTATGATAGTTATGATATTAATGATTTACTAATAATAATAATAATAACCTTATTAAAAATGATAATATTAATAACAATAATAATGATATTGTTAATAGTGATACTTTTGTTTAATAATAATAATAATAATAATAATAATAATAATAATAATAATAATAATAATAATAATAATAATACTAATAGTTACAAAAGTGATACTAATACTAATATTAATGAGATTAATGATAACTTGTATTATTTTCATAATAATAATAATAATAATAATCCTAATCATAATCATAATAATAATAATATTACAACTATTAGTGATAATAATAATAATTTTCATACTTGTATTTATAATCATAATAAATGAGAATTTTATCATAATACTTATATTAGTAATAATAATATTAATAACTATAATATTAATACTAATAACAATAATAATAATAATAATACTAATGGTGATACTAATAATAATTATGATATTCATAATACTTAATAATAATGCTATTGATAATAATACTAATACTTAATAATAATAGTACTAATAATAATAATAACAATAATAATAACAATAACAATAACAATAATAATTATAATAACAATAATAATAATAATAATAATTATAATGATAATGGAAATGAAATAAAATATATACCATTTAAAATGTCTTCCTAAAAAGAATTGCCCATGACGAGGCTCGAACCCGAGACCTCTCGATCACCCAACAACACCCAAGACCATTACACCGTTTCTATTTATCTGTTATATTATGAATCCTAATTATTTTAAGCTGTTTACTCAGTTTCCATCTTCTTCCCCATTCCAATTAATCGATTCAGAGGAATAATCATTCATCAAAGCAATTGTTTTAGGTTCTATATTAGAAACATAAAATGATTAAAACCTGTGATTTTAATTTATCAGTCACGAAAAAGAAAACGGGAATGAAGAACAGGTCGCTGTTCGAATAAAAATAAAAAAAAATAAATATGGAACGTAAATCCCATTTTTGAATTATAGATCGTTTTGGATAAAATTTATAACATGAAATAAGTCTTAAATCTATCATGAAAACTTTCTGGATTGTCAATTTTTCTTAAAACTTAAAAACGAATTCGAATTTTGTGAAGATCAAATTTTTTGATTTTTTTGAATATTAGCTTTGACTTTAAATTTTGAAATCAATATAGAAAATTGAAGGTTCAAACTTTACAGATAGTTTTCATACATGATTCCTAACGACACTGCAATTATACATTTTACAATTATAATCGAATTCAAGGTTTTTAAAAAAATAAAGTTTAAACAGAGTTATACCTGTGTTCTTCAATTTTTCAGATTAAATTCGATTAAATTGGGAGCTGTTATGGGTGTTTGAAGTTTATAAATGATAATGTAAAGTCGTTAGGTGTCATTATAACTGGATTTGTTCGATTTATAAAACAAATGTGGGTGTCGATCTTTAACACTCAGACAAAGCTAGAACGGGAAGAAAGGAAAAAAAATTAAAAAAGCTGATCACGATGGTTGGACTAATTCGTTTGTTAGATTCAATTGAGCATATAACCAGTACAGATTGGAAAATGACTTGAAACAAATCTGATTTACCAAATCTATCTATACGGTTTTTTTTATATAATTGTTATTAATAAATAAAGAATTAATACTTAATAATTATAATTATATTAATTATAATCAAAATACTAATAATAATAATAATAATATTAATAATAATAATAATAATAATAATAATAATAATAATAATAATAATAATAATAATAATAATAATAATAATAATAAGAGTAATATTAATATTAATATTAATAACAAGTCACAATAATAAACATTTAGTGCAATTTATAATAATAATAATATTGTTAATGATAATTATAATAATAATACTAATTATATTGATATTAATAATGATATTAGTAATTATAATATATAACAAATTTCATATCCCTATATTATCTATTGAACGTAATAATACATCTAACACTGATTTTAATAATAATATTAAAAAAAAATATTAATGTTATTAAGGGTACTATTAATATTATTAATTATAATAATACAAGTTTTATTAATGATTAATGATAATAATAATATTAACAATAATAATAATATAACAACTTATAATTAAACTTGTAATTACATTTACTACATTAATATTATAATTATATAATATTATATTATATGATAACATTTATTTATTATTTATATATTTTACAAATAATTATTAATATAAATCATATATATTTATATATATACATTTTAAATTACACTTAATTTTTATATCTTATTTCACATGTTAAATTCGAATGCTTAATTTATATGTTATAATTCCAATTTATTATATATATACTTACATTCATATATATATATATATATATACACACACACACACACACATATATATATATATATACATATATATATACACATATATATATATACATATATATATATATATATATACACACACATATATATATATACACACATATATATATACACACATATATATATATACATATACATATATATATATATATATACATATATATATACACACATATATATATATACATATATATATATATATACATACATATATATATATATATATATATATATATATATATATATATATATATATATATATATTTGTTTACAAACAATTGTTCGTGAATCGTCGAAAATTGTCAAAGGTCAAATGAATGTATGAATACAGTTTATAATTCTTGAGATTCAACTTAACAAACTTTGTGATGCCCCGTACAAAACAATCGTGTACGAATCATCAACAACAGGATCATTACAAGGTTAAGTACTATATGCTGTAATTAAAGAAGTTGCATTCACGATAAAAAGGTGATGTCATAACCGACATCAAATGTTTTACATTTCAAAAGCATGCTTCACTAAGTAGAAGCAAATAATAAGTGTATGTGACCACAATGGTCGTTACAAGTCATAGTTCAAAAGTACGGATGTTTGAATGCAAAATAAAGTAGTTCATGCGTGGACAGCTCTAAGCAGCGGGTTCTACAGCACGACTAGTACACAGCGGAAGCAACCTCAAGCACCTAAGAAATACATGCTTAAAAACATCAACACAAAGGTTGGTTAGCTATAGTTTAAGTATAACAGTATGTAAGGTAGGCCACGAGATTTCAGTGCTACAAAGAGCGTTTCAAACAGTATGATAAAGTATATGTTAACCGTGGGCACTTGGTAACTAACTTAACGTTTATACCCCCTGAAAGTACACTTTGCAAGTGCGTATGTCTAGAAGTATTAAACACTCGTTAAATGCTAGCGCGACTAGCCCGAGTGGGGATGTCAAACCCTATGGATCCATATCTAAGATTCGCGTTCACCGGTTCAAAAACCAATGACTAAACGTTACCGAGCTAAAGGGAATGTTTCTGCCGTTATATAACCCACACATATATAAGTTTAAGTACTCGTGCCTAGTATGTAAAATGTAAAATGCGCATGTATTCTCAGTTCCCAAAATAAGTTAAAGTAAAAAGGGAATGCTATAACTCACAATGATATGTAGCGGTAAAGTAGTAGTCGGGAAAGGTGTGCAAGTAAACGGTCCGAAGGTCCTCAACCTAAGGCAAATAGTACTAAGTCAGTAAATCATCTTAATAGGTTTAAAAGTATGTAATTAAGGTCTTAAGGGTCATCATCAATCATCATTAAACAAAAGGCGTAAAGTAGGTTTGGTTTATGAAAGTAGTTTAAAACAAAGTCTGACTTCAGTCAGTCACCACGGCCTCTACCCTTACTGAATTAAGGTGAGACCAGTGGCCATGGCTCCGTCTATGAGTCCCTTAAGTGTGGTAAAATTTACAGAAGTAAACTCGTCTTGGTTTGACCGTGGCGACTGTCTAAGTGCGAGTAGGTCAGAAATTTATGCACAACTTTAAAGGACATAGTAACGATCGGAGGGCCATAAATCCTAAACCGTAACTCGGATTAAGACGAGTCCTATATGAAAAGTTATCTACTCGAAAAGATCTATCTAAAAATAAAGGTTAGAACAGCCCAGGTCTACTGGTCTGTTCCAGAAGCATCAGGTCAGAAAGTTTTGGACAGAAACAGTAAGTTTAAAAGGGTTCCGGTGGTCTTGGTGTTTGATGTTCATCATGGTTCTCATCCTTGATGCATATAGCTTCAAGTGTACAACTCATGGGTGTGTTTACGTCATCTTAACCAAGTTTTGACCATCATAACCCTAGTGCAAGTCTAAGACATGAAGCACAACTCACTTAAGAGTTGTATGAATTTTGATGAACCAAAGTTACATCAAAGTCTTAGATCTAACACATACATGGACTTTAAAGCTAATAACAAGTTACAAACTTGAAAGTAAACTAACTAATCAAGATCATAAGTAGTAGAACATAGTTCTTAGTTAGATCTTGAAGATCCAAGACTCAAAAGTCTAGATCAAGCATAAGTATACAAAGTTATAATTAAAAAGTTTCCTTTATATGTTCTTGAACTTTAAAGTTAACTTTAAGTTCAAGATTAATGAGATCAAAGTTAACTTGTAACATTTGACCAACAAGAACATAAATAATGAAATTAAATTGCAAGTAAGTGAAGTAAATAGCTAAGTAAACAAGTAATTAAGTTCATGGTTTGCATACTTTAAAGATTTAGAAAGTAAACATTAAGTTCACTTCATGTACTTCAAGTATGAGTTACAACACAAGAACTTCAAATCTTTTGACATAATGTATGTAGAACATAACTAGGTAGTTAGTTCTTGTATGTTCTTGAAAATACAAGATATTATGAAGAATCAAACTAGTAAGTTTGATTCTTGAAAGCTAGTAATTAAGTAACAAGAAACTACAAAGCAAGTAATTAATAACAACTAGTAATTACAAGTAATCAAACAACAAGTAACAAAAGATGATGATGATGATTTGGTGTCTCTTGGTTTCGGTTTTGGCAAGAAGAAAAGAGAGAAAGAATGCTCAAGTTACTTACCAAAACTAGAGAGAAAGAGAGAAAAATAAGATGCAAGGTCGAAGTGTTTTGGAGAGTGAGAGAATGAGGGTGTAAGTATTACAAAAAAAATGAAATAAATCTCCTTGGTTCCCTCCCTATGTCGACGGCCAGCAGTATCCTCAAAGGGGGAGGGTGTTGTTTGGTGGATACTAGCATGAAAAGTTCATAAAAGGTGGTTAAAGGATGGCTATGTATGGGGATTAAGACATAACTAGATTCCTTTTGTAAATGACTAACTAGTTACACTTTGAAACTAATACTTACATGTAGTATGGGCTAACTAAGTCCACTAGTAGTGTAGGGTGGGCTTGGAAGTCCAATAACATGAGTCCATTACACTAACAAAGCCCAAGTTCAAATAAATCACAAGTTAAACCAATTAAAGCCCAAGTAACTAACTAATAGCCTTAGTTAATTAAAATGATTAATAAATTTAATCATGAATGTAAATAATATCTAAAAATATTATTCGTGTAAGTTTCGTGTGTCACAAAAACGTTTTGGGCAATTAAAGTCAAGTTCGGGCAATCATGGCAACATGTAAATGTAATAACATACATTCGTTTAATCACACGTATTAATAATAATAATTATTAATAAATAAAAGTTGGAAATTCCAGGGTCGTTACATTACCCACCTGTTAAAGAAAATTTCGTCCCGAAATTTAAGCTGAGGTAGATGGAGGAGTTGGGAAAAGGTGAGGATACTTCCGCATCATTTGATCCTCTCGCTCCCAAGTAAACTCAGGTCCTCGTTTGGCATACCATCGTACTTGGACGATCGGAATCTTGTTGCGTTTCAAAGTTTTGATCTCACGATCCATAATTTCAACAGGTTCTTCCACAAAGTGGAGTTTGTCGTCAATAGTAAGTTCTTCCAATGGTATGATAAGTTCAGGTGCAGCAAGACACTTCTTCAAGTTTGACACATGGAAGGTAGAATGAACTGAGCTCAATTGTGCTGGTAGATCCAAACGGTATGCAACGGGTCCAACACGTTCCAAGATTTCAAAAGGACCAATGTATCGTGGGTTCAACTTTCCACGTTTTCCAAAACGAATCACACCTTTCCAAGGTGCAACCTTCAACATAACATGATCACCAATGTTGAATTCGAAGTCTTTACGTTTAAGATCGGCATAACTCTTTTGGCGATCACGGGCAGTCTTAAGTCTAGCTTGAATCTGAGCAATCTTCTCCGTCGTTTCATGGACTATCTCGGGTCCGGTGATTTGCTTTTCGCCTACTTCGGCCCAACAAATAGGAGATCGGCACTTACGGCCATACAATGCTTCAAAAGGTGCAGCATTAATGCTAGAGTGATAACTGTTGTTGTACGAGAATTCGGCGAGTGGCAAATGTCTTTCCCACGCCTTTCCAAAATCAATGACACATGCACGCAGCATGTCCTCCAAGGTCTGAATCGTTCGTTCACTTTGCCCGTCAGTCTGGGGATGATAAGCAGTGCTCATGTCGAGACGAGTTCCCATGGCTTCTTGCAAAGAACGCCAAAATCTAGAAGCAAAATGGGGATCGCGATCGGAGATGATCGATAAAGGTACACCATGACGAGATACAACCTCTTTGATGTATAACTGAGCAAGTCTTTCCATCGTATCTGTTTCCTTCATCGCTAGAAAGTGTGCAGATTTGGTAAGGCGGTCAACAATAACCCAAATAGTATCGTATCCGCCCACCGTCTTTGGTAGGTTGGTGATGAAATCCATTGTTATCCTTTCCCACTTCCATTGTGGGATTTCCGGTTGTTGAAGTAACCCAGAAGGTCTCTGATGTTCGGCCTTAACTTTCGAACAAGTCAAACACTTCCCAACATAAGTTGCAACGTCCTTCTTGAGATTCGGCCACCAATACTGTTCTTTAAGGTCGTGGTACATTTTAACTGCTCCAGGGTGAATCGAATATCTCGATTTGTGTGCTTCATCAAGTATCAGGTTTCGTAGATCTCCATAATAAGGTACCCAAATTCTTCCGGCATAACATCGGAGTCCAGACTCCCTAACCTCGAATCGAGAGACAAGTATGTTCAAATGTTCGTGAGATATGTTCTCCTCTTTGAGAGCCTCATCTTGGGCTACTCTGATCTGGCTGTTGAGGTTCGAATGGATTGTGATGTTCAGAGCCCTAACACGAAGAGGTTCCGTCCTCTCCTTTCGGCTTAAAGCGTCAGCTACAACATTGGCCTTACCAGGGTGATAACGGAGTTCACAATCGTAGTCGTTGAGCATCTCGATCCATCGACGCTGTCTCATATTTAGTTGCTTCTGATCAAAGATGTGCTGGAGACTCTTGTGGTCGGTGAAGATAGTGCTCTTAGTTCCATACAAATAATGTCTCCACAATTTGAGTGCAAAGACAACGGCTCCAAGTTCAAGATCATGTGTAGTGTAGTTCCGCTCGTGAATCTTCAATTGGCAGGAGGCATAGGCAATAACCTTTGATCGTTGCATCAGTACACAACCAAAACCACTCTTCGATGCATCACAATAAACAACAAAGTCGTCACTGCCTTCAGGAAGTGATAGGATAGGTGCGGTGGTTAACTTATTCTTCAAAGTTTGAAATGCTGATTCGTGTGCGAGTTCCCAAATGAACTTCTTGCCCTTGTGAGTCAGTACGGTCAAAGGACGCGCAATCAGAGAAAATCCTTCGATGAATCTTCGGTAATAACCGGCGAGACCTAGGAATTGGTGAATATGCGTCAGAGTAGTGGGGGTCTCCCACTTGCTGATGGCTTCAATCTTGGCGGGATCAACTTTGATACCCTGGTCGCTTATAACATGACCCAAAAATTGTACTTCCTTCAACCAAAATTCACACTTGGAGAATTTGGCGTAAAATTGCTCTTGTCTTAAGAGTTCAAGCACTAATCGGAGGTGTTGCTCATGTTCTTCTTCGCTCCTAGAGTAGATGAGGATATCATCTATGAAGACGATAACAAACTTGTCCAAGTAAGGCTTGCAGACACGATTCATGAGGTCCATGAACACGGCAAGTGCATTTGTCAAACTGAATGGCATCACGAGAAACTCATAATGACCATAACGGGTCCTGAATGCAGTTTTCATCACGTCACTTTCCTTCACCCTCAGCTGGTGATATCCGGATCGCAAATCGATCTTTGAATAAACGCTCGATCCTTGTAGTTGATCAAAAAGATCATCAATTCGTGGAAGAGGATACCGATTCTTGGTAGTCAATTTGTTGAGTTCACGGTAGTCAATACACATACGGAAGGATCCATCCTTCTTCTTCACAAACAACACAGGTGCGCCCCAAGGCGAGAAACTTGGTTGAATAAATCTTCGATCAAGTAGTTCTTGTAGTTGACTCTGTAATTCTTGCATCTCGGAAGGTGTGAGTCTATAACGTGCGCGAGCTACAGGTGCTGCTCCTGGCACTAAATCAATCTGAAACTCTACGGCTCTCTGCGGCGGCAATCCAGGCAATTCCTCTGGGAAGACATCAGAAAATTCGTTCACAATTCGAACGTCGTTCACGCTCTTCACCTCAGTTTCTACCGCTTTCACATGTACTAGGACAGCAAAACGTCCCTTTTTCATAATCTTTTGCGCTTTCACGCAACTAATGAGGTTCAACTTCGAGGTACATCTCTCTCCATAGATAACCAGTGGTTCGCCATCTCCTTGTGGTATGCGAAGTGCTTTATCTCCACAGATAATATCGGCCCTTATCTTGCTCAACCAATCCATACCGACGATCACGTCAAAACTTCCTAGTTTGATAGGTATCAAGTCAATTTCGAAATCTGCACCAGCTATGTTGATAACAGCCCCACGACTAATATGGTCAACCTTTTCAAGTTTTCCATTTGCGACCTCGACAAGCATACTTTCTTTTAACGGGACTAATGACCAATTAATCTTATCGCAAAAATGTCTACATACATAACTTCTATCCACACCAGTATCAAACAAGACAGAAGCTAAAAGATTGTTGATTGTGAATATACCTGTCACCAAGTCGGGGTTATCGCGTGCATCCCTTGCATTAACATTAAAAGCTCTACCACGGGGTGGCCCGCCATCTTTTCGCTTGTTTGGGCACGCATTTCTGAAATGGCCCGTCTGCCCGCATTCATAACACTTTTTCGGCCCTGTGGGGTTCGGCTTCCCATTCAAAGTGGTGACCTTGCAGTCTTTTCCAATATGCCCAGCCCATTGGCATTTCTCACAAACAACATTGCAATACCCAGTGTGGTGTTTGTAGCACCGTTTGCATTGTGGTAAGGTTCCTTTGTAGTTCGGATTGGTGTTGGTGTTGTTGTTGGGATTAGGGTTTCCACCGTTGTTGTGCCTCTTGGCGGGGGTTTGATTGTAGTTTCTCCCCCTGTTATTGTTGTTGTTGTTGTTGTTGTTATTGTTGTGGTTGTTGTGGTTGTTGTGATTGTTGTCCCATTTCCTCTTTTCACTACTACCGGCTTCAAACTTAGCCTTCTCCGGCTCGTCAAGGATGATTTGATTCAGGAGAGTATGCGCCATGCGCATTGCTTCGGGGACATTCGGTGGCTTGGATGAGGTGACATTACCCTTGATGGACTTAGGAAGTCCCGAGAAGTATTTATCCATGCGCTTGAATTCGGGGGTGACCATGGTCGGACACATCAGTGCTAGCTCCAAAAACCTACGATTGTAACTGTTAAGGTCGTTCCCTACTGCCTTCAACTGCATGAATTCAATTTCCATCTTCTGAATTTCGGTTCTCGGACAATACTCATCAATCATAGCCGCCTTGAATTCCTCCCATGGCGTAGCATATGCCTCATCGATACCTTTCGCTTGAGCTAACGTGTTCCACCACGTTAGCGCGCCGTCAGATAGCGTGCAAGATGCAAACTTGGTCTTATTATCCTCCGAATAGTTGCTAACTCGAAATACTGATTCAAGTTTCTCGAACCATCTGGTGAGACCAACTGGTCCCTAGGTGCCGCTGAAGTTATGCGGTTTGCAGCTCTGGAATTCCTTGTATGTACACCCATTTTGAACGGGTGGAATAACTGGTGGTGGTGGCGGTGGAGCTTCGAGATTTCTTTCTGCTAGGGCTGCAGCGACCCGTTCGTTGATCATGTCCTCAATTTGGGCGGCGGTAGGTGTGGATCTTCCGTTAGCCATGATGTTCTAAACAAAAATTTTGACTCAAGTCAAAATCCAGTATGCAAGTAGTAATAATACAGTATATAGTAACCAACATGGAATCAAAACATCGCATGTTATTAAATAACGCATCTAGGTACAAATACCACAGAATCATCGTACAGCAATGTAAATAGAACATCGTGCCAGAATTAAATAACGCAAAGTTCCATTCATTAATAATAATAAGTTTCATACATCTGAATAAGTTCATACAATACATATGAAATACATGAAACTATATCTAGATTACATCATGAAATCTAAATACAAGGTCCTACGGTGAAGGTGGGTGAACTGCTCCTCGAGCCAACTACTCCTCGAGCTCAGTGACTCGAGCTCGGAGAGTCTCAATCTCCCTCATCAGTTCCTCATTAGAGGGAGCTGGTGGGGCAGGCGGTGCAGGTGGGGCGGGTGGTGCGGGTGGTTCCGGTGGTGCTGATGTAGATGGTCCGGCTCCCGATGTAGACGGTACATCCCTAGATGTAAGTGGTCCGTATCTAAATCTAGGTGGTATGGTTCCAGGAATAGTCAATACGTAACGGGGAACCTTACGTATCTGTGGGTCGGCAGGGTATGGCACAACTCATTTACGAGCAGTAACCCTACGACGATGGCCAAATGCATCAGTAAAAGCACGACCTCCATTCACCCCTGGAATGACGGTGCCGTCGAAACAGTACCGCTTCTTCGGCGGAGTGGAGGGTGCCTGAATAGGTCTATCAGCAGGATCCTCATCATAGCTGGAGTCGTCTGATGATGAAGAATCGGCGGATGATGAGTCATCCGAATCGTGTGGTGGTGACACTGGTGGCTGTGCTGGTAATCCGAAGCGTCCGAAGGCGGCCAACATCTGTCTGTGTCTGCCTGGCGGAATCACGACTAAACGTCCGTTGGGAGTGCGTCGGCAAGGCGTGCGCATGTGGTTACGAAACAGCCCTTCCCCGAACTCCGCGGGGATCTCAATACCACCAATGCGGGGCTGTGACCTCGAGGGTCCGTGAGCAGACACTGGGGCAGGTGCACTAGTACCAGCTCCGGAAGTAGAAGCGCCGGGATCACTAGTGGGTGTCGGGGCCAGTGTATCGGCAGCAGGTGTAGCAGTAGGTAGGGCGACGGGGTCTGAGTCTGTACTGCCCGAAATGCCAGCAGGTGGAACATCCGACATCTGAACAAGGAAAAATAAATTTTCCATGTCAGTATGTCATAAAGCAAGCAAATAATAGGCCAACAGTTTAAATCATATATAACAGTAACTAGCATGGCAATAACAGCAATTCGTATGAAAGTAGCATACAATCAAAAGCAAGTAGCATCATGCAGTAGTGAAATCATGTAGTAGCATACGGCATATAGCGGAAAAAGTAAGCAGTAGCATGCAGTAAATTCAGCGGAAACAAGTAAACTAGCAAGTTGTAGATTAGTCCTATTAGTGAATTCTACTCGGGTCGGTCTTAGACTCACTAATGCAACCTAATTCCCTACAACCAATGCTCTGATACCAAATGTGATGCCCCGTACAAAACCATCGTGTACGAATCATCAACAACAGGATCATTACAAGGTTAAGTACTATATGCTGTAATTAAAGAAGTTGCATTCACGATAAAAAGGTGATGTCATAACCGACATCAAATGTTTTACATTTCAAAAGCATGCTTCACTAAGTAGAAGCAAATAATAAGTGTATGTGACCACAATGGTCGTTACAAGTCATAGTTCAAAAGTACGAATGTTTGAATGCAAAATAAAGTAGTTCATGCGTGGACAACTCTAAGCAGCGGGTTCTACAGCACGACTAGTACACAGCGGAAGCAACCTCAAGCACCTGAGAAATACATGCTTAAAAACGTCAACACAAAGGTTGGTGAGCTATAGTTTAAGTATAACAGTATGTAAGGTAGGCCACGAGATTTCAGTGCTACAAAGAGCGTTTCAAACAGTATAATAAAGTATATGTTAACCGTGGGCACTTGGTAACTAACTTAACGTTTATACCCCCTGAAAGTACACTTGGCAAGTGTGTATGTCTACGAAGTATTAAACACTCGTTAAATGCTAGCTCGACTAGCCCGAGTGGGGATGTCAAACCCTATGGATCCATATCTAAGATTCGCGTTCACCGGTTCAAAAATCAATGACTAAACGTTACCGAGCTAAAGGGAATGTTTCTGCCGTTATATAACCCACACATATATAAGTTTAAGTACTCATGCCTAGTATGTAAAACATAAAATGCGCATGTATTCTCAGTTCCCAAAATAAGTTAAAGTAAAAAGGGAATGCTATAACTCACAATGATATGTAGCGGTAAAGTAGTAGTCGGGAAAGGTGTGCAAGTAAACGGTCCGAAGGTCCTCAACCTAAGGCAAATAGTACTAAGTCAGTAAATCGTCTTAATAGGTTTAAAAGTATGTAATTAAGGTCTTAAGGGTCATCATCAATCATCATTAAACAAAAGGCGTAAAGTAGGTTTCGTTTATGAAAGTAGTTTAAAACAAAGTCTGACTTCAGTCAGTCACCACGGCCTCTACCCTTACTGAATTAAGGTGAGACCAGTGGCCATGGCTCCGTCTATGAGTCCCTTAAGTGTGTTATAATTTACAGAAGCGAACTCATCTTGGTTTGACTGTGGTAACGGTCTAAGTGCGAGTAGGTCAGAAATTTCTGCACAACGTTAAAGGACATAGTAACGATCGGAGGGCCATAAATCCTAAACCGTAACTCGGATTAAGACGAGTCCTATATGAAAAGTTATCTACTCGAAAAGATATATCTAAAAATCAAGGTTAGAACAGACCAGGTCTACTGGTATGTTCCAGAAGCATCAGGTCAGAAAGTTTTGGACAGAAACAGTAAGTTTAAAAGGGTTCCGGTGGTCTTGGTGTTTGATGTTCATCATGGTTCTCATCCTTGATGCATATAGCTTCAAGTGTACAACTCATGGGTGTGTTTACGTCATCTTAACCAAGTTTTGACCATCATAACCCTAGTGCAAGTCTAAGACATGAAGCACAACTCACTTAAGAGTTGTATGAAGTTTGATGAACCAAAGTTACATCAAAGTCTTAGATCTAACACATACATGGACTTTAAAGCTAATAACAAGTTACAAACTTGAAAGTAAACTAACTAATCAAGATCATAAGTAGTAGAACATAGTTATTAGTTAGATCTTGAAGATCCAAGACTCAAAAGTCTAGATCAAGCATAAGTATACAAAGTTATAATTAAAAAGTTTCCTTTATATGTTCTTGAACTTTAAAGTTAACTTTAAGTTCAAGATTAATGAGATCAAAGTTAACTTGTAACATTTGACCAACAAGAACATAAATAATGAAATTAAAGTGCAAGTAAGTGAAGTAAATAGCTAAGTAAACAAGTAATTAAGTTCATGGTTTGCATACTTTAAAGATTTAGAAAGTAAACATTAAGTTCACTTCATGTACTTCAAGTATGAGTTACAACACAAGAACTTCAAATCTTTTGACATAATGTATGTAGAACATAACTAGGTAGTTAGTTCTCGTATGTTCTTGAAAATACAAGATATTATGAAAAATCAAACTAGTAAGTTTGATTCTTGAAAGCTAGTAATTAAGTAACAAGAAACTACAAAGCAAGTAATTAATAACAACTAGTAATTACAAGTAATCAAACAACAAGTAACAAAAGATGATGATGACGATTTGGTGTCTCTTGGTTTCGGTTTTGGCAAGAAGAAAAGGGAGAAAGAATGCTCAAGTTACTTACCAAAACTAGAGAGAAAGAGAGAAAAATAAGTTTCAAGGTTGAAGTGTTTTGGAGAGTGAGAGAATGAGGGTGTAAGTATTACAAAAAAATGAAATAAATCTCCTTGGTTCCCTCCCTATGTCGACGGCCAGCAGCATCCTCAAAGGGGGAGGGTGTTGTTTGGTGGATACTAGCATGAAAAGTTCATAAAAGGTGGTTAAAGGATGGCTATGCATGGGGATTAAGACATAACTAGATTCCTTTTGTAAATGACTAACTAGTTACACTTTGAAACTAATACTTACATGTAGTATGGGCTAACTAAGTCCACTAGTAGTGTAGGGTGGGCTTGGAAGTCCAATAACATGAGTCCATTACACTAACAAAGCCCAAGTTCAAATAAATCACACGTTAAACCAATTAAAACCCAAGTAACTAACTAATAGCCTTAGTTAATTAAAATGATTAATAAATTTAATCATGAATGTAAATAATATCTAAAAATATTATTCGTGTAAGTTTCGTGTGTCACAAAGACGTTTCGGGCAATTGAAGTCAAGTTCGGGCAATCATGGCAACATGTAAATGTAATAACATACATTCGTTTAATCACACGTATTAATAATAATAATTATTAATAAATAAAAGTTGGAAATTCCAGGGTCGTTACAAACTTTGCTTATCGTGTCGGAATTTTATAAAGATAAAGTTTAAATTTGGTCGGAAATTTCTGGGTCGTCACAGTATCATTTATCATTCCCAACGTTTACTATATAAACGACGCTATTTGATCAAAGCTAATATCAAAGATAATAAGCTCAAATTTAAAATTGAGGGAAAAAATATTGGATCCAATTATTTATCTCTCATAATTGTGCAAACCCAATCGAAATATGCAAATTAGCCATCGCGTTTAACAAGAACCGCAATTGAGTGAAAAGTCACCTAATACAACAACAAACTGTGACCTATGCAATTAAGAACATACAAAATCGGATACAAACATCAAACCGATACAACCAGTAAAACTTGAAACGTAACCAACTGCCATAAAACCTAATTCCAACAAAGCTTTCAAACCCAAGTCGTAGCCAGCAACGCGAACCATGCTCCACACACCCCAGTAAACAACCCCCATCCCTGCACCAAAAACCTACCACAAAGCCGCCCGCCGGGAAGCCCAAGAACACTCACCTCGAGATTGGAACCAGCGAACCAAGAAAACCTATCGTCATCTAGCAAACCCAAGTAAACCATAAACGTTCCACTTGAAACCCTAGCCTGTTGAAATCCAACCTACGGAAGAAGGATGAACAACCAGGAGAAATCCCAACAAACCATTTATTGGCGCTCACCAGCAAGTCCTTGAGGTGGCAACAACACGGGAACTGGTCCGAACTGAGATCCACGACTATAGCAATCCAACAAAATAGTCTTTGACGGCGCCGTCTATCTAGGTCCCGTTACGTGGTCATAAGTCTTTAAAACAGCGTTTGACCAAAAATATGTCGCATTCATTTCAAATGTGAAGATATATCAAAGTTTACAAAGTAGTTCAACGACTAAATAAGTTACAATGTTTTAAGTACAAATGAAACCTATGCGACACAATTTAAAGTAAAGTCAAAAGATGCTCTGTATGCATGTATACTCGACATCCAAGCAAGTATCAAAATAGAGTGCGGAAGCATGTATCACTTAGCGTTCAAGGACCTGAGAAAACATATAGAAAACTATCAACGAAAAACGTTGGTGAAATCATAGATGTATTAGTAAATGTTGTTTTTGAACCACAAGATTTAATATTTCCATAAAGTTGATTATCCAAATCGTTTGCATTCCAAAAGTTGTTGTACGTTCGTGAGCACCCAATTATCAAGACTTAACTGTTTTGTACCCTGTTACGTAGTGTTAGAATATACACTATACTCGAAAATATATTTCATCCGCTAACGGTAGCGAACCGTCCGAATGAGGGTGCGTCAAGCCCGCATGGATCCACATAACATAAGTTCCCGTTTACACCCTACGAGTGTAACTAATGATAATTGAATTGAGGCTTTTTGTTCTAACTTGCTGTGGAATGTTTGTTTTCGTACTTATGTTCAAAGCATAAAAGTATGATGCGTATATGTTTCTCATCCCATGATTTAAAAGTATAAAAGTTGTTGGAAAGATGGGACTATGATCTCACCTTGAGTGCACGAGTATAAAGGTACTTTACAAAGTAACGTGTGCAAGAACGAATACTAGTCTTGACCTAAACAAGTAGGTCGTATCAATAAAGGTAAACACGATTGGTCGAAGTTGTTCAATTAGTCCTATGGCTCATTAGGACTCGATTATATAGCATGTGAATCAAGTTGTCAAGTTTCATGCAAGAATCAAGTATACAAGAAGACTAGAATGGTTTAAACAAAGTATTGGTTAAGTTAGAATAAAAGTCAACTTTGATTAAGTCAAAGTCAACGAAAAAGTCAACACGTTCGGGTTGGGTCTCGGACTATTTTTCTGAGCTAAGTAATCATATATAAGCATGTTAGAACAAGTTACATGTTAATCGGAGGTGCGTAACATAGCTATAATTTTTCGTATAAATGTCAAATTGAACCGCCCCCAAACGCGGCAAACGCCGCGCCGCGACAAAGAAGGGGTCGCGCCGCGACATTACACGGGAGCTGATTCCTGGCTGCTTCAATTGTTCAAGTCTCGAACCAAACTTCAAATAAACATAACTAATGAACTGTAAACACCTAGAATGCATGCCATACATCGTTGGAAAGGTAATTTAACGAGGAACACAACTAAACATATTTCATTTACCAAAAACATTATTTACGAAAATTAAATCCAAGTTGAATGCTCATTTAATGTTCATCATAAATGCTTCAAGTTCATAAATGCACATTGATGATTCGGGAATTAAATGCACACATATAATACGCCGTTTCATAGGTAATTATGCATACAATACAACTAAACACTTACAAACAATATTTCAAAGCATTCAATGCATCAAAAGTTCATTTTACTTTTATTAAACCCTAACAAAAAATCATAAATTCATCAATCATGTTAATGTAGTCTTTCTAAGTCAACCTACACATCAAATTGAAGCTAGTGATGCTAGTAACACATTTAATTACATGCACTTTAACATTTAAACAATATTTAATCAACCAAAACTCAAGATTAAACACACCCATTTTCAAGTTCATGCTAGTTTCTCAAAATAACAAGATCGAGCAAGTAAATCACATATTCATGTTAGACTTGAGCCATAGACACTAATTAATACTTTTATAAGTTAAAAACATCAAGAACAAGAAATTTAGAGTTTTTGGAAAGTTACCCAAAAGAGATGAAGTTGGTATGGAATCGAAGAGGAAGATGCAAGGATTCCAAATATGTAATTTGTTTTGATGATGATTCTTTGATTTGGGTGTTGAGAGAAAAAGATGGAAGTATCAAATTGGAAGGTGGTGAATGAGTGGAGGAGGAGAAGGTTTAACTAGTTGACGTAGTCAAATCTTTGGTCCTTTGGCAAGTTTAGTCCCTCGAGTTTAAAAGCGGGTGCGTGAATTAACCAAACGAATTACCTTAAATACGTAGAGTAAACGAGAGATGTTATAATTAAATAACGGACTTTAAAATAATTAAACGGAAAAAGATGGGAAGTTACATTACCTAATCCTTAAAAGAAATTTCGTCCCGAAATTTAGGTAGATGTAGTAGGTGTTGCTTCTTCCTCAAGATCTTGCGTTTTCGAATCCACGAATAAATGGGGGTACTTCTTTTTTATTTGATCTTGTCTTTACCAAGTAAACTCGGGTCCCCTTTTTGCATTCCAGCGGACTTTAACGATCAGAATTTTACTTTGTTTTAGCGTCTTGACGAATTTGTCCACAATTTCAACCGGTTCTTCTACAAAATGAAGTTTGTCATCAATAGTAAGCTCTTCGAGAGGGATGATGAGATCGGGTTCAGCAAGGCATTTCTTCAAGTTTGATACATGGAAAGTAGGATGAACAGAGCTCAATTGAGTCGGGAGATTCAAACGGTAAGCAACGGGTCCAATACGCTCCAAAATTTCAAAAGGACCAATATATCGTGGATTTAGCTTCCCGTGTTTCCCGAAAAGAATTACACCTTTCCAAGGTATGACTTTTAACATTACGCGGTCACCGAATTGGAATTCGAGATCGTTGTGTCTAATGTTGGCATAGCTCCTTTGACGACTACAGGCCGTCCTAAGCCTGTCTCGGATTTGAACAATCTTCTCGGTTGTTTCGTGAATAAGTTCGGGTCCGCTGATTTGCTTGTCACCTACTTCGGCCCAACAAATAGGAGAACGACATTTGCGGCCATATAATGCTTCAAAAGGTGCGGCTTTAATACTCGCGTGATAACTATTTTTGTAAGAGAACTCGGCTAGTGGCAAATGCTTTTCTCAAACTTTTCCGAAGTCGATAACGCAAGCTCGTAGCATGTCTTCCAAGGTTTGAATTGTGAGTTCACTTTGTCCGTCGATTTGTGGATGGTATGTGGTACTCATGTCCAAACGCGTTCCCAAGGCTTCTTGTAAGGCATACCAAAATCTAGAGGCGAAACGAGCATCTCGATCGGATATGATCGATAAGGGTACACCGTGACGGGTTACAGTCTCTTTTATATACAATTGTGCAAGTTTATCCATTTTGTCCGTTTCTTTCATGGCTAGGAAGTGGGCGGATTTGGTAACCTAAATGGTATCATAACCGCCGTTCGTCTTTGGTAGTTTTGTGATGAAGTCCATCTTTATTCTTTCCCAATTCTATTGCAAGATTTCGGGTTGTTGAAGTAACCCGGACGGCCTTTGATGTTCGGCTTTGACCTTGGAGCAAGTTAAATAGTTTACAACATAAGTAGCAACGTCCCTTTTAATGTTCGACCACCAATATTATTCTTTGAGGTCGTGGTACATCTTATTGGCACCGGGGTGAATCGAGTATCTTGACTTATGGGCTTCGTCTAGAATAAGGCTTTGCAAGTCCCCATAACTAGGCACCCAAATCCTTCCGGCGAAATATCGGAGTCCAGTCTCCTTAACTTCGAATCGAGAGGCGAGGACATTCAAGCGTTCGAGAGAAATGTTTTCATCCTTGAGGGCTTCGTCTTGGGCTACCCGAATTTGACTATTGAGGTGGGTGTGAATGGTGATGTTTAAAGCTCGGACACGAAGAGGCACCATTCTTTCCTTTCGACTTAAGGCGTCGGCTACTACATTCACCTTTCCAGGATGGTAACGAAGCTCGCAATCGTAATCGTTCAAAGTTTTAATCCACCGTCGTTGTCTCATGTTTAGTTGTTTTTGATCAAAGATGTGTTGGAGGCTTTTATGATCGGTGAAGATAGTGCTTTTGGTTCCATAAAGATAGTGTCTCCACATTTTGAGTGCAAAGACAACGGCTCTGAGTTCGAGATCATGCATCGTGTAGTTCCGTTCATGAATTTTTAGTTGTCGGGAGGCATAAGCAATGACTTTCTTTCGTTGCATTAATACACACCCAAAACCATATTTCGAGGCATCGCAATATATAACAAAATCATCATTGCCTTCGGGAAGAGACAAGATAGTAGCGGTGGTTAGCTTTTTCTTCAAGATTTGAAATGCGGACTCTTGTTCGATTGCCCAAATGAATTTCCTTCCCTTGTGAGTTAACGCGGTTAGAGGGCGAGCAACCAAGGAGAAATCTTTGATGAATCTTCAATAATATCCGGCGAGACCCAAGAATTGACGAATGTGAGTAGGAATAGTAGGGGTTTCCCATTTGCTAATAGCTTAGATTTTAGCGGGATCGACCTTAATACCCTGGCCGCTTACAACATGACCGAGAAATTGAACTTCCTTCAACCAAAATTCACACTTATAGAATTTGGTATAGAGTCGTTCTTGTCTCAAAAGTTCAAGCACGAGTCAGAGGTGTTGTTCGTACTCTTCTTCACTTTTAGAATAGAACAAAATATCATCGATGAAAACAATAACGAATTTGTCAAGGTATGGTTTGCACACGCGGTTCATAAGGTCCATGAACACTGCCGGTGCGTTAGTTAGACCAAATGGCATTAAAAGAAATTCATAACTACCATAACGAGTCCGGAAAGCGGTCTTGGAGACATCTTCCCCCTTAACCCTTAGTTGATGATAACCCGAACGGAGATTAAATTTTGAATATACACAAGGCCCTTGTAGCTGATCAAAGAGGTCATCGATGCGAGGAAGAAGATATCGGTTCTTAACCATCAATTTATTTAGTTCACAATAATCAATGCACATTCGTAGGGATCCATCTTTCTTCTTAACGAACAAAATCGGAGCGCCCCATGGTGAATGGCTAGGTTGGATAAAACCACGGTCAAGTAGTTCTTAGATTTGACTTTGCAATTCTTGCATTTTGGATGGAGCAAGTCTATATGGTGCACGTGGTACGGGTGCGGCTCCCGGAATAAGATCGATTTGGAATTCAACCGGTCGATGAGGTGGAAGACCCGGCAATTCATCGGGAAATACATCGGAAAAGTCACTAACAATTGGCACATCATCGATATGCTTCTCATCGGTCTTGACTTTCTCAACGTGGGCTAGGATCGCAAAACAACCCTTACGAAGTAATTTTCTAACTTTAAGGCACGAGACGAGGTTGAGTCCGGTGCAACTCTTATCGCCATAGATAATCAAGGGTTCACCATTCTCGATAGGAATTCGGATTGCGTTAAGGTCACAAAGGATGTGAGATTTCATTTTAACTAACCAATTCATACCGATTATTACATCGAAGCTCCCTAGTTCCATGGGTATCAAGTCAATTTCAAATGCTTTACCCAATAAGTTTAACGTACACCCCCAGTAATATGTGTCGGCACTCAATAGTTTCCCGTCGGCCACTTCAATGGCATAAGTAGTATCTAGGGAGAGTGGTGGACTGCAAAGAGTATGAGCTAAAGTCTTGGATACAAAGCATTATCGGCACCCGAATCGAATAAACATGAAACATAAGAGTTGTTGAGAAGAAATGTACCCGTGACTAGTTCATTGTCATCTCGGGCTTCCTCGGTGTTAATGTTGAAAGCTTGGCCGCGTGCATTGGGGTTAGCTTTCTTCTTTAGGCATGCATTTCTATAATGACCCGGTTGGCCACACTCAAAACAAACACCCGGTTTTGGTGCATTGGGCCCCTTTTGAGCGATGGGAGCGATATTTCTACAATTGTTGGCCACATAGCCACTTCTTTAACATTTGTTGCAAAATGGCTTGTTAAATTCACCATAATGATGTTTGTGGCACTTGTTGCAAAATGGTTTATTCTCGGCATAACTTTTCTTGTCATCGGAGGTGAAAGGCTTCTTGGCGGGGTTGTTGTTGTAGTTGCTTGGTTGGGGGGTTTCCCACTTTATTTTGTTGCCACCCAACTTATCCTCAACCTTAGGTGCCGGCACTTCCATTTCGTCCACCGTTTCTATCAATTGGTGGACCATCTTTAAAGCTTCTTGTAGGTTAGTGGGTTTGGATGACATTACCCCGTGTTTGATGCTCTTAGGGAGGCCATCCATATAAACTTCAACCCTTAGAGACTCGGGATTCACAAGGTTTGGACACATCAAGGATAGCTTGGCAAATCGTTGATTATAGGCCTTGAGGTCATTTCGGACCGCCTTTAAACTTCTTAGCTCTTGTTCGAGCCTTCGAGTCTCTTCACGTGGGAAGTATTCAGTGATCATCTTTTCCTTTAAATCGTCCCAAGAGAGTGCATGGGCTTCATTGGTACCCACCGATTGCACATACGTGTTCAACCAAGTGAGAGCGATACCGGCGAAAGTGTGAGTGGAGTACTTGACGTTGTCTTGGTCCCGGCAACCGCTTATGCTAAAAACGGCTTCTGTTTGCTCAAAGCATCGGGTGAGAGCAACCGGTCCCGCGGTTCCATCGAAAGTGTGAGGTTTGCACCCCATGAAGTTCTTGTAGGAGCACCCCTCGTTTGAATTACCGGTTCCATGGTTGTTGTTGTTATTGTTATTGTTGTTGTTGTTGGAAGAGTGACCGACCATGGCTGCATCTACGGCGGTGGCTATCATTCGTTGAAGAACTTGTTCGGGAGTTTCATTGCTGGGACTCAGCGAGGAGGCAATGTTCCTTCAAGACACAATAATATCGTTGATTAGTATTCTCAATAATACTAATCGTGATATGGAATAAGGATAAAGAGAAAAAATTTCCTTGACTCGCCCTAAATTCCTTATGGCATAATGTCGGAACGTCCATATGAGTCACCGTAATATAATCCCGGCAATTATATTACCCTAATTTATATGTGCATTCGACATTACTTCATAAGGTCAAGGTGGCGTGTCAATCAAATTAAACAACCTGAGATTTAGATAGAATAGAAGTTAGGTATGAATAAAAGAGTTCGAGTATAAATACACAAGTAGTCACGTAAGTCCTACTTCAGGTCTATATGCCGGTTGTAGTCTAGACTTACTAATGTACCCTATGACCCGGGGTTGACACCAATGAACTCTAAATCCCTACAACTAATGCTCTGATACCATCTGTAGTGACCCGATAAAATCATCATTGACAGCGCCGTCTACTTAGGTCCTGTTACGTGATCATAAGTCTTTAAAACAGCGTTTGACCAAAAATATGTCGCATTCATTTCAAATGTGAAGATATTTCAAAGTTTACAAAGTAGTTCAACGACTAAATAAGTTACAACGTTTTAAGTACAAATGAAACCTATGCGACACAATTTAAAGTAAAGTCAAAAGATGCTCCATGTATGCATGTATACTCGACATCCAAGCAAGTATCAAAATAGAGTGCGGAAGCATGTATCACTTAGCGTTCAAGGACCTGAGAAAACATATAGAAAACTGTCAACGAAAAACGTTGGTGAAATCATAGGTGTATTAGTAAACGTTGTTTTTGAACCACAAGATTTAATATTTCCATAAAGTTTATTATCCAAATTGTTTGCATTCCAAAAGTTGTTGTACGTTCGCGAGAACCCAATTATCAAGACTTAACTATTTTGTACCCTGTTACGTAGTGTTAGAACATACACTATACTCGAAAATATATTTCATCCGAATGAGGGCGCGTCGAGCCCGCATGGATCCACACAACATAAGTTCCCGTTTACACCCTACGAGTGTAACTAATGATAATTAAATTGAGGCTTTTTGTTCTAACTTGCTGTGGAATGTTTGTTTTCGTACTTATGTTCAAAGCATAAAAGTATGATACGTATATGTTTCTCATCCCATGATTTAAAAGTATAAAAGTTGTTGGAAAGATGGGACTATGATCTCACCTTGAGTGCGAGAGTATAAAGGTACTTCACAAAGTAACGTGTGCAAGAACGAATGCTAGTCTTAACCTAAACAAGTAGGTCGTATCAATAATGGTAAAGACAGTTGGTTGAAGTTGTTCAATTAGTCCTATGGCTCATTACAACTCGATTATATAGCATGTGAATCAAGTTTTCAAGTTTCATGCAAGAATCAAGTATACAAGAAGACTAGAATGGTTTAAACAAAGTATTAGTTAAGTTTGAATAAAAGTCAACTTTGGTCAAGTCAAAGTCAACGAAAAAGTCAACACGTTCGGGTCGGGTCTCGGACTATTTTTCTGAGCTAATTAATCATATATAAGCATGTTACAACAAGTTACATGTTAATCGGATGTGCGTAGCATAGCTAGAATTTTTCGTATAAATGTCAAGTTGAACAGCCCCCAAACACGGTAAATGCCGCGCCGCGACAAAGAAGGGGTCGCGCCGTAACATTACACGGGAGCTGATTCCTGGCTGCTTCAATTGTTCAAGTCTCGAACCAAACTTCAAATAAACATAACTAATGAACCGTAAACACCTAGAACGCATGCCATACATCGTTGAAAAGGTAATTTAACGAGGAACACAACTAAACACATTTCATTTACGAAAATCAAATCCAAGTTGAATGCTCATTTAATGTTCATCATAAATGCTTCAAGTTCATAAATGCACATTGATGATTCGGGAATTAAATGCATACATATAATACGCCGTTTCATAGGTAATTACGCATACAATACAACTAAACACTTACAAACAACATTTCAAAGCATTTAATGCATCAAGAGTTCATTTTACTTTTATCAAACCCTAACTAAAAATCATAAATTCATCAATCATGTTAATGGAGTCTTTCTAAGTCAACCTAAACATCAAATTGAAGCTAGTGATGCTAGTAACACATTTAATACATGCACTTTAACATTTAAACAACATTTAATCAACCAAAACTCAAGATTAAACACACCCATTTTCAAGTTCATGCTAGTTTCTCAAAATAACAAGATCGAGTAAGTAAATCACATATTCATGTTAGACTTGAGCCATGGACACTAATTAACACTTTTATAAGTCAAAAACATCAAGAACAAGAAATCTAGAGTTTTTGGAAAGTTACCCAAAAGAGATGAAGTTGGTATGGAATCGAAGAGGAAGATGCAAGGATTCCAAATATGTAATTTGTTTTGAAGAACGCTTGCTAGATTGAAAATGGATGATGATTCTTTGATTTGGGTGTTGAGAGAAAAAGATGGAAGTATCAAATTGGGAGGTGGTGAATGAGTGGAGGAGGAGAAGGTTTGACTAGTTGACCTTGTCAAATCTTTGGTCCTTTGGCAAGTTTAGTCCCTCGAGTTTAAAAGCGGGTGCGTGAATTAACCAAACGAATTACCTTAAATACGTAGAGTAAATGAGAGATGTTATAATTAAATAACGGACTTTAAAATAATTAAACGGAAAGTAGACGGGATGTTACAACGACGAAGAAGATGGAATGAGTGGTTAAGAGACCAAGAGGACAACACATGAAAAGGAGAACTGCGTACAAAATCAACAAACATGACGGCCGGTCATGACTTCGACCAAAGTTGCTGCCACCGCTTACCTACACGTACACTGAACCAGGGGAAGGGGCAGAGGTGGAAAAAATAAAAAAGAAGCCGGAGCAACTAACTCCGAAAAAATTCAGCCGGAATCCTAAACGGACCGGAGGGATAGAAAGCGGCAGAAGACACCAGAGTCTCCAAAACTCCGGTCAAGAGAAGGCCTAAAAGGTCATCGTTTTTTCAAGATGAAAAAACCTAGAAGGTTGGTTAACCGGAGAAAACAACCAACACCACTCGCAAATCGGAAAGTAAACGGAGAGAAAGTGACAAAAAAGCCAAAAACAACAACTTATCGACAAGATCTCATTTCAGAGCCTTTCAGAGTTAATTGATCCACTGGTATATTCTCAATAATATTTTCATTGATTGGTTCGAGTGCTGCTCGTGTTGAAGTTGTGTCAGTTGCCTTCCAGCTCTTGGTATTCTTGTTGGTCTTTGAGACAGATGGCACCATATGTTGGTACGATTTTTCGTGTAGCGGGTGTAAGGTACCAGTGCAATACAATAACTGCCTAGCATAGAGCGTATGATGCCGACTGATGTTTGCCCTCAAGAAATAATCTCTGCAGACCCGGAACACGGATGAGAGATCCGTGGGGTCTTTGGATCAATCAGTAATTGATCTGTCTAGGGTTCTGCTGCTAATCAGTTAATGTGTTTTAGAGTGAGAAAGAACTGTATGAGAGAGAAAGTGTACTTCTCTCTGACTGAAGTTCAGATGATAAATGCAGTGACCCAAGGGGTCTATTTATAGGCGTAGAATGCCCAAAATTCTCGGGATACACGTGTCAATAGCTAATTAAATCTGTTATGCGAAATATCCAGAACCGACTTTGATGTGGCTGACGTGGCTGTGTGCCGCTCACGCGCCTAGTAGAAGGGTTTAAGCATAGAAGTTGCCTCAATGGCTTACGCATGACTCTAGGCGGCCTGCTAAGCACTGAACGGCAAATGCCAAAAATTGCCAAATATTGTTATCTTTTTGCTCTATTCTTCTGTATAAAAATAATACTTTCATGCGTGTATCCCCTAGGATACACCATTAAGTCCCCCCAGTTTAATGTCTTTATTTTTGTAAAAAAATAGAGTCATTAAGCTAAAAATAAAAGATGCTTTTTTCCTCGATGACACAAAACTGTTGTAGTCGTCTGTTTCTCTGTGCTGATGTCACACTTCCAATTATGAGCTTGCCCCTAAAACCCTTTTAAATATTATTTTGATTCATTTTGAAATTCAAATTGTTCACCCGATTATCTGGCTTGTACACGTGGCGTGATCACATCCTTTCATCTCTTACCAATCTAACTATAAATAGTCCGTTCCCATTTCTTTTTTTCCTTTTTTGAAACTGATCAATTGCTTTGAAGAATATCTACAATTGCTTTCTAGGGTTCATAGCAGTTAATTTCGCAAGGTTAGTTTTCGATTCTCCTTCCCCTCTGTTTCTATTACTTTGTTTTTGTTGCTACCATGGCCGAATCCAACAGCACATCTTCAGAGAAAGATACGTGCGACGTAAGTAAAATTCCTTCCAGTATAACCGAAGCAAAGATAGACAAATTGTGTATAGATCATAGGAATCTTAGACTGTTGAATCCCATGGTTCATGTTGGTACGATTTTTCGTGTAGCGGCTGCAAGGTACCAGTACAATACAATAGCTGCTTAGCGTGGAGCGTATAATGCTAACTGATGTTTGCCCTCGAGAAATAATCTCTGCAGACCCAGAACATGGATGGGAGATCCGTAGGGTGGCCTCAATCAGTCTGGGGATCAATCTGTAATTGATCCGTCTAGCGTGTTGCTGCTAAGCGGCTAATGTACGTTTAGAGTGAGAAAGAACTGTGTGAGAGAGATAGTGTAATTCTCTCTAACTAAAGTTCAGATGTCAAATGCAGTGACCCAGGGGGTCTATTTATAGGCGCAGAATGTTCGAAATTCTCGGGATACATGTGTCAATCACTGATTAATTCTGTTGTGCGAAATAAATGGAACCGACTTTGATGCGGTTGACGTGGTTGCATGCTGTTCACGCGCCTAGTAAAAGGGGTTAAGCATAGAAGCTGCCTGCAGGTCTTATGCTTGATGTTGGGCGGCCTGATGTACGCTGGGCGGCAAATGCTAAAAACCGCTAAATATTATTATCATTTGTGCTCTTTGATCCATTTTTCTGTATAAAAATGGTGTTTTTATGCGTGTATCCCCTAGGATACACTATTAAATCCCCCCAGTTTAATGTCTTTATTTTTGTAAAAAATAAAGTCGTTAAAATAAAAGATGTCTTTTTCCTCGAAGACACAAAACTGCTATAGCTGTCTGTTTTTCTGTGTTGATGTCATGTTTCCAATTATGAATTTGCTCCCAAAAACCTTTTTGATTTATTTTCTAAATTTAAATTGTTACCCAATTAATCTGGTTCATACACATGGCTCAATCATGTCCTTTCATCATCCACCAATTTGATTATACATAGTCCGTTCCCTTTCATTTTTCCTTTTCCGAAAACTGATCATTTGCTCTGAAGAATACCTGTAATTGCTTTCTAGGGTTCATAGCGACTAATTTGTGCAAGGTCAGTTCTCGATTATTTTTCTCCTCTGTTTGTATTGTTTTTTTTTAAATTGCTACCATGGTCGAATCCAGTAGCACATCTTCACAATAAGATACAGCCGATGTTAGTACAATTCCTTCCAGCATCACTGAAGTAGAAATAGACTAATTATGCAGAGAGCATAGACATCTTAAATTATTAAACCCTATGGTTCCTTCCTCTAGCGATAGAGCCAACAATCCTCCTGAGAAGATGATTACCCTCTACAAGCTTCAACTAACTGTAGGAAATCTCCGTATTCCTCTTTCCACCTTTCTTCAAAAAATTCTTGCCTATTACGGAATAGGTCTTATTCAAGTTCATCCTCTAGGGTTGCATAAAATTATAATTTTTGAAATGTACTGTAATACTGTAGAGGAAATACCGAATGTTAATATTTTTCATGAGTTATTTAGAACCCGATTAGTTAGCAAGTGTTGATATACATTTGGCTGCAAGCCAAACAAAGCTTTTACTAGTGAGAAGGAGACTTCTTTGAAAAACTGGAAAGAACCCTACTTCTTTGTTAATGAAAGGGTTATTCAAGATGTATGGGCGTGTGTCCGTGGATGGAGAAAAACCAAAATAGGGGTGAGTAAGTCTATTACTTTATCCGATGAGGAAAGGTCAATCATTGAAACCTGGAAGACACTGCAGCTTCCGCAAAGGTCGTATGGTGAATCTGAAACCATCTTAGTCCTCTGTAAAATGAGTGATAACTGGTGTACTGGATATGTGTCGGTGCTACGCTGGGAAGGCCTTGGTAGGCACCTTTATGAATATACTATGTTTAAATTATGTTATCATGAGTTATATGTATCCTTATATACTTTTTCTGCTTGTTTTTGTGTTTTTCTACTGCTGAAGAAGAGATGCAGGTTTACAGGACTTTTAAAAAAACCAAATTGGACCCCCTTATCGTATTTGAACGACCAAAAACACATGCTGAGGTTGAGGCTGACAAAACAAAGGAAGCAGAATTTGAACAACAGCTGAAGAGCCCAGAGCGGCCTGCTGAGGGTGAAGATGGCGGTGTTGCTCAGCCATCTTCTGACGTCGAGATTATTGAAACTACCCCTCGATGGTTAAGTGTCAAGAAGTCCGCCAAGCGCTCAAAACGCACAGGGAAGCGCCCAATGAGTGAAACTACTGAGAAGCCTAAGAGAAGAAGTATGTTTCTCACCTATACTTGTCAATTTGTCTTGATGCTATTTTGCGTACTTATTTTGTTTCTTCGTTTCATAGGAATGCTTTTGCAAAATGAAAATGTTGAAACTACTGCTGGTGATGATGATGAAGGTAATAAGACTGTTGATATTGAAGATGATGATGATGATGATGATGAGACAAACGATGAAGAAAACCAGGATGATGATACTTTTGAAACACCACCTTTTACTAGCACACTGATCTCTAAGGGTACTGGTACTACACAATCTTCATCCTCTTCCCAACCACCATCTGTGATTCCCCTGGTTGGTTTGAAAACATTTCTTGAAGACCCCTTAAACAAGTCTGATAAATTTGTTGATTTTTTGAAGGTATATCTTTTACTTGAAATACTGAAACGTATCGTCAGATTCCCCATAAATAACACTTATTTATTATATATTTTTATATAGGCTAACACAGTTGCTGAGTTATCTTCCTCTCTTTCTACCATGACTCATAAGGAGAGTTGTCAATCTGACGTTGCAGCCTTGGTACTTATATCTGAGCATGTGGTTTACGGTTTAAAAATGCAGGAGGCTCAAGAGTCTATTGTAGCCAATGCTGTCCACAATTCCTCGAGGCTAAAAAAGCTTGAAATCAACTTGAAAGATACAAACTTGAAATTGAAAACCGCAGTGGAAGTGGCACAGAAAAAGGATGAAATGATGCAGCTTGTTGAACCATTAGTTCCTTCATCTAGCGATAGAGCTAATAAACCACCTGAGAAAATGATCACCATGTACAAACTTCAATTAACTGTAGGAAATCTTCGTATTCCTCCATCCGCATTTCTACAAGAAATTCTTGCCCACTATGGGATAGGGCTTAGCCAAATTCACCCTCTTGGGTTGCAAAAAATTATTCTTTTTGAGATGTACTGTAACGCTGTAGATAGAGTACCAAGTGTAAATATTTTCCACGAGTTATTTAGGACTCGATTAGTGAGTAAATGTTGGTATACATTTAACTGCAAGCCAAATAAGACTTTTACTGGTGAGAAAGAAACTTCCTTGAAAAATTGGAAAGAACCCTACTTTTTTGTTAATGAAAGAGTTATTCAAGATACGTGGGCATGTGTTCGTAAATGGAGGAAAACAAGATAGGGGTGAGCAAGTCCATTGTCCTGTCAGATGATGAAAGGACAACTATAGAAGCTTGGAAGTCACTGAGACTTCCACAAAGATCCTATGTTGAATATGAAGCCATTTTGGTCCTCTGCAATATAAGTGACAATTGGCGTACTGGACATATGCCGGTGTTACACTGGAAAGGCCATGGTAGGTACCTTTATAAATATGCTATGCTTTAATTATGTTACCATAAATCACATGTGTTCTTATATGTTTTTTCTGTTTGTATGTGTGTTCATCTGATGCAGAAGAAGATATGAAGGTTTTCAGAACTTTTTAAAAAGCCAATTTGGACCCCATTGTTGTATCTGAGCGACCAAAGACCCCTGCAGAGCTTGAGGCCGATAAGGCTAAAGATGCAGAGTTTGAGCAATAATTAAAGAGCCCAAAGCGTCCTACGGAAGGTGGGGATAGCAGTACTGCTCAACCTTCTTCTGATGTTGAGATAATTGAAACCACCCCCCAGCCGTCTAGCGCAAAGAAATCTGGCAGGCGCTCAAAACGTGCAGGGAAGCGTCCAGTGACTGAAGCTACTGAGAAACTAAAGAAAAGAAGTATGTTTTGGACTTATGCTTTTTAATAATGCTAATAATATGTTTTGAGGTTATTTTGTATGCTCATTTGTCTCTTTACTTCATAGGAATGATTCTGCAAGAAGAAGATGATGGAACCACTACTGGTGGTGATAATGATGAGAGTAACAAAGCTATTGACGTTGAAGATGATGATGATGATGATACTCATGATGTTGATGCTTTTGAAACACCACCTTTAATACCCCGCTAATTTCCAAAGGAACTGGCACAACACAATCTTCTTCATCCACCCAACCGCCTTCCACCGTGCCGCTGGCCGGTCTGAGAGCTTTTCTTGAGGATCCGGTTAACAAATCTGACCTTTTTGTTGATTTTCTTAAGGTAAATGTTCTACTTTGAAAAGTTGAAACCCAATAGCATTACTTTATTGCTTTCAGTATGCTCATTGTAATTTTGTGTGTTTGATTTAGGCGAACACAATTACTGATTTATCTTCTTCTTTATCCACCATGACACATAAACAAAGGTGTCAATCTACTGCTGCAGCTATGTTTTTACTTGGTCAACATCTAGTGCATGGTCTGAAAATGCAAGAGGCCCAAGAGACCATTGTTGCTAATGCTATTCACAATGCCACCAGATTAAAGAAACTGAATATTGATTGCAAGATGTGAATTCAAAATGGAAAACTGCAGTAGATTTGGCAAAGAAGAAAGATGAGACTATGCAGCTGGTGGAAGCAAAGTGTGTTGCAGAGAGGGTGGAGAAGGAGAAGTTGATGGAGGAGAAAGAAAATTTGCTGAAGGAGAATGAAGAGTTGAAGAAGATGTTGGAGGGAGAGAAGCATGTGGCTGAAGAGAGCACTGCTGCTACTGCCGCCTCTTAAAAGAACTTCATTGATCTGAAGGCTGGCCTTCCTGCCCTTGTGCAAAGGATACTGAATTCTAATTTTGTTGGTATTCTGATTTTGTTGGCCATATCTTCCATAGGTATATTGAAGCTTCCACTGAGAAGGACATTTCAGTTGTTGTTGAAGAAATTGTGAATGCCCTTCCTAACAAACCTGATCCTCTACCAGCTGTGATTTCAAAACGCATCAAACCTGATGCTAACACCAAACTGTAGGCAACAATGGATGAAGTATCTGCTTTGAAAATTGCTTCCTTAGAGGAAGTATGTGAAAAAGAAGATGTTTATGTAAAAGAAATTCTGGGAGTTCCAATTTAATTTAAAAACAATTTGTGATATGTCTGTAATAAAAATACAATATTAACTGTGTTTTAATTATACGCATATTTTGATATTTCTCATGAATTTACCATGCTTCTTTATGCTTAACATATGTTTCAACATGTTTAATATTGTATATGTGCATAACTATTGTTAGCAATAAGAAACTTGAATGCCATATGTCATATCATATATAAAATATTTTTGCCTTAACTGTTTTTGACATGGCATATGCATTAAATCTTCATCCGTTATTCGCTCTGCGCCAAAGGCTTTTTTCATTTTCTGCCATGGTTATAATGATAGATTTATCAACACGATAATTTTTGCTATTATATGCCATAATATATATGATTGTGACTTTCTTATGTTTGTTTTGCGTCAGCTTGTCAATAATACATATATGCCTTTGTTGTTTTCGTATGAAGGATGTATCAAAGCGTTATATGTCCTCTGTGTTGCGTAAGAAGGCTTGCTTGTGGAGATGTGATGAATATTTGAAATCAAATTTTGAAACAAATAATGAATCAATCATGATGTTCTTATGTTGATAATGTATCATAAAAATGATATACTTATGAAATATGTTTTTAAAGAATAATCTGTATTCCATATTGCGCTTAGGTGTTGTGCGGCTTCTAAAATACACTTGTATTTTATGTTAAATTTTTCTTTTCTCCGTATATAAATGGATTTATGCAGTTGAGATAAACCATTGCGTATGTCATGACATTGAGATATTGTATTTTTGCCTCGGTGCCCTCTAGCGAAGTAAACACTTACGCTAGCCGATCTCTTATATCTGTAATGTTGACACAAAAGCCTCTACCATCGGGGGCATAAAAATGCCTTGCCTTATGTGGCTAGGTATAAATGCAATGTTCTACATTCGTAGCGCGTAACATTTTGCATGAAAAAGATAAAGTTTTATTGATATCACTTTCTCGCACTTACAATATTTTGTGTAACATCTTCGTATGGATAGGGTGATCAATCCTATCCAGAAAACTACAAAAAATTGTATTGTGCTTATTTGAACTGACGAAAGAAAAACATGCTTAACAAACTATGCTGCATTATTCATGTAATCAGTATGTTCTCCGTGCAGCGTCCTGCGCCATGCCTCTAAGGCTCCCACACTTTGAGCGGTTTGAAATACCCACTCACATCATTTCTGTTAAATAACTGTCTTGACGGTCCACCCCTAAAAAAGTTCTCCTGTGCCTTATAAACAACTGACCTTTTTCTTGTCGGTCCTACATATTCAGAGTGCACCATAGCTATGCCATTTGGAGTTGGAAATCGCAATTCCGTATGTGGTGTTGAAGTAATTGCCCCAAATTTTCGCAGAGTTCGCCTATCGAACAAAGTGTTGAACCTAGACCTGCCATCAAGTACTGTGAAGTCCACAATTTTTGTTCGAACCAGAAGGTGTGCTCCTAGTATTACATACAATTTAATCTTACCAACTGCCCTCATTGATTCTCCCGTGATACCAGCAATCTTCAAATTTGTGTAGCGGAGTCTGTCCTTCACGATGAAGGAATAATCTCTGAGACAATCTAAATATAAGATGTCTGTTTCACTACCTGTATCAGTATAGATTCTGGTAATGTGCTTATTAGCAATTACAGCTGAGATAACCACAGGCTCTGTGACGACCCGGAAATTTTCGACCAAATTTATACTTAATCTTTATATAATTCCGACTTGATAAGCAATGAATTTTAATAAATCTTGAACCTCCGAAAAGAGTTTTACACAAGCTTTTGGTCACCCTTTTATTCCGACGATTCACGAACGTCATAACTTGATTTAATTGTTTAATTATTTAATTATTGTGTATATATATGGATTTATATATATTTAACTTGAAAATATGATAATTAAAATTTCATTAAGTATATTAACAAAGTATTATATATATATATATATATATATATATATATATATATATATATATATATATATATATATATATATATATATATATATATATATATATATATATATATACACACTACTAATTTAAAGAGTTTTCAAACAATATATATATTACTATTTAAACGACGTAATTAACTTATGTTAAAATGTATTTACATATAATGTATTACGAGTGTAAATACATCCTTACAAGTATTGAGTACACTTTATAATATACCAATACATATAAAGGATAGCTATACTCGTATTTTCGTTCAATTTCCTCAAAGAATTCTACTCGCATTCATACGGTATTTTTACCCGTATTATACACAGCTTCTAGAAGTATTTACTATTGATATATAACAATAGAAATCTGCAATAATTTGTGTAATATGTCATCCATGACCTAATCAATTTAATATGTCATGCATGACTTAATACAATTTAACTTATCTTAGATATTTTCACTAAAAGCCAAAATTATAAGCTTATAAATAACGACCATTTTAACTCATTTTTACTCCACATTTTCTTAAACTAAAAACACACACTTGAATGCTCTCATATCATACTTTAATCTCAGAAAATTTCCTCTTCATAATCAAGGTAAATTACTTCTCAAAATCATTGTTCAATTCCTTGTATAGTTGCTATCTTATTATACTTATAAAACTTGTAAAAACTAGAACTTGTTTTGGTGAACACCAAGCTTATTTGAAAAACTAAACTAATCTTTCTAACTTAACTCTAATAACACTTATTTATATGTATTATGATGTTATATTAAGTTAATATAAGAACTTATAACTTGTACATATGAAGAACACCTTGAAACTTAACATATATCCTTTAATCTCCATTCGGTAAAAAGCGGGCTGTTTTGGGTTGGGAATTAAAAACCTACTAAGACTTTGAGTTCGAGGCTAAGACTTTGGAAATATGTTAATATATGTAAATAAGACTTCTAGTATTTTTTTTCATGATTTTAGACAAAGTGGAAGTATTTAATCAAAAATCATATATTGGGTGGAAGCCGGGATTTTTCTAAATCTGTCCACCGACACAAAAAGAGGGTAAAACTCTAAAAATTACTACATGGGATAAACTTTTCGAATTGTTTTTGTAAAATTTACTTCTTAATGAATCCATAGCAATTTGATTCACTTTAAACGGAGTTGTAATGAATATTTGGCGAGCAAAACAAAATCTGCTAAAATTAACGTTGTATGGACGAAATTTATATTATAAAAACTATATTAAACATATCCTTGTTAACTTTTCCAATATCCTATATATATTTGGACATGATTTTAGTAGTATAAAAAAATATTATAATCTTGGTTAATTCTGTGATTGTATATATGTATAATAATATTCTTGGTACATCCTAACACAATAAGTATACAATACGTCTTAGTTAATTCTAAGACAATACGTATACAATAAGTCTCTGGGTTGATGCAAAGACAATACGTATACAATACATCGTGGGGATAATTCTAAGATTATATATATATATATATATATATATATATATATATATATATATATATATATATACCGATTATTGGACTGTTGGACTTTTCGGACTATTTTGGACTACTAACAAAGGACTACTAACAATGGACTACTAACATAAAATGTTAAAAATTATTATAAGTATTCTATGAACTTGCTTTATTTTATTCATATGTCGTATTATTATCTGAATCGTTATTATTGTTATAGGTTCGTGAATCCAAAGACGACGGTCATATTTTTAATAAGTTGAAAACTTATTATTAATATACTTTTACTACTGTGAGTATATAGTCCCATTTTTAAACTCTAAAAATATTTTGGGATGAGAATACATACATTTTATGTTTTACGCCATAGACACAAGTACTTAAAATATATTCTTCGTTGAGTTGTACCACTTTGGATATCTTCCCAAATAGTTTGGTAACTAATATTTACATGTTGTAAGAACATGTACGCGCGAATCCTATTGATAGATCTATCGGGTTTGACAACCCCAACAGGGCTAGTCGCTCTAGTATCGTAAACGGTTGCATAGTACTTTGTTTTTACTACACTTGGTACAGTGTAGGGAGATTTCATAATAAAGGGAATATGCCACATTAATGGTTAAGTATGGTTATCGAAGCGCTCAATAACTTATAGAATACTTTTATACACTTGTGAGTGTACATATATTTATAACTATGAAATCTTGTGGTCTATATTTATATCGATGATAAACCTATATATCTCACCAACCTTTGTGTTGACTGTTTACGCATGTTTATTCTTAGGTCCTTAAGAAAGTCTTCTGCTGTTGCATTATTTGAGCAAGCTGTGCATGGAGTCTCATACTTTTATTTAAATAAAGTGTTGCATTCAATAAAACATTTGTCATGTATTATATTCGACTGTTACGTCACGTGTGTAGTATTTGAAAACTGATGTATTTTGGGGATTATTTCTTAAATAATCGCTCACTTGTTTAAAACATGCACTATGTATAATAATGATGTGCTTTTTATGAAACGAATGCAATATTTTCTAAAACGTATCATATAGAGGTCAAATACCTCGCTATGGGACCAATGAGAACGTATTGCGTTTATAGTAATATGGACGAGTCGTTTCAGTTGGTATCAGAGCGGTGGTCTTAGCGAACCATGTCTTGCATTAGTGTGTCTAACGGATAGTTATTAAGATGCATTAGTGAGTCTGGACTTCGACCTTAACTGCATGTCAAAAGTTTTGCTTATCATTTCTAGTCAGAAATCATCTGCTTGTCACCCTTAGAAAATTACATGCTTATCATTCTTAGTCTAGACACATCTTACTGCATTGATTGCATAAATAGTGTATAGACAAAGTTCATATTTTAGCGCATATGCTAATTCATATCTTAGCGTATCTGTTACTGTAAACTTTGCCTAACATATTTCGTAAATTCCTCCGTAATCTATGAAATCTTTTGCTCTATATATATAGATATTCTATGTAATTAGAATACCATCCGATAGCCGAAAATCATTTCATATCGAAAAATCCTTTATTCAATCGTACGAAATGGAACTCTCCACTAGTTCAAGTCCCTCGAATTCCGATATGGAATTTCACTCGAGCTCCGAAAGCAGTGTGACCTTAATGGATCAACCAATTAACCATCATCTATTTTGGATGAATTGGGGATGGGTTCGTAGTCTACCTAATCATTGGAGACAAAAAGAAGGTGATCCCTTCCATCCACCACATTGCCCTCTTGGTGAATAAAATGGCACTTACCGGCGAACCCGTTCGTAACACCATTTTCTCTCTCCTTTCCAGGATATGCCACAACGAGTATAATATTACTAATATTATTGAGGCTATCCGACCTTTACTCCGTATCTTGCATGGTGAATTATTTAGTAAAAAAAAAATTTTACTGTCATGAAAAGCAAAACTTCATTAGCAAATGCATCCTACATCATTTCATTCCCTTTATAAAGCTCTTGACCTCTCTTTTTATTCAAGAAACTTTAAACATCTTCTTTCACAATACAAAACAAAACAAATTCTCATCATCTATACTCACATCAAACCACTACCAGCACAAGCAGCAGCATTACCAACAACATCACAAGCCTCAACATCGCAAGCCGCATTACAAGCATCAACATCATACGCACCGCAGGCACTGAGGGATACTAACAATAATGAGTGATGAAGTATTAATTCATTATCTCATTTAAGTTGAAGAAATATTCTGCGATGATTATGTAATCTCTAAAGTTTTAGGGATTATTCATTTCTAGTTCCAACCGTAAACCAAATGAGATTAATATAATATTAACTCATTAAATCCATATTACATCTGAAGAAATATACATACATATATTTTCATAAAGACTGTAATAAAAATTCTTTTGTACAAAATATTACTTGTGAAATTTTATTTTAACGGGTAGGTAATACCCGAGAAATACTTAAGTTCACATTAATATATTACACTATACATTTTCAATGATGTTTCGACAATCGTTAATTATATTCTCTCCTTTCATAGCAATATACATCATTTCACAAATTTCAAGACAACCATTTTCCATACCAATTCAATTACATATTCTGATTTTAACAGATCAAAATCCAAGTCAAGATTTAAGAAGTGCCATCAATCTTAAATTCCTACATCCTTCAAAATCATACTTTAAATTCAAACTATATTAGAACATCACTTTCATTCACAGAACTCATAAAGATATTCGTATCATTCAAGATTCACGACGAATTCATTATATAGATATTGACGATGACAACCTATGTGTAAACCCTTCAAAATTCTTGAAAACATCTCAACTAAGGAACAATCGAGAGAATGAACCAATCACACGATACATACGAAGAATATATGCATATAGATATGCATTCGGAGGACACTTGAACCTAAGCAAAGGTTCAACACGTATCCATGTCAGATCCTTTAGCATTATTATTACCCAAAATAACTTTACAATCCCTTTTCAAAATAGCGAATTTTATCATAGCTCCAAAAAGACAACTTCGACTTTTCATCCGGAGTAGCCTTATTATAACCTTGATATATATGTTGTCTTTTTGCCATCGTTACTGGGGAACCTTTTATATTCCACCACATTAGTAGTAAGCTTACCAGCAACTTTATTGCTCTTTAGCTTAAACCTCTCTGAAAGATCACTATAAAACCTTGTCATGTACCTATCTACATCTTGTAACAATACCAAACCCCAGGAAGCATCAATAATTATTCTTGAATCTCACATCATTTCTGCATATACATATAACGTTATTTCCTGGAATTATAATTCTGAAATCCGGAATAGCACTTCAGCCTACGAATCAGTACTATAAAATTTTGAAAAAGCTGAATGAAGCAGCAGAAACTGTAGACAACCGTAACAGCGATGATAAAGAATATTGTGTTAGCAAAGCACAGAAAAAGAGAAGGTTTGGAACTAAAAAATGGATTGAGCAAACCCTGAAGGAGGCTGTGGACAAATCATAAGGACGAAATCTACCTTCAAAGAATCCAAATGATTCGGTGTCTGCTAAAATCCTTAGCAAATACCTTGCTCCTTACTCTAAAACCCTTGCGGACAATATTCTTCATCATCCTCTTATCTTAAATATTCTAAGATATCATCGTATCTTCCATTATAAATATCCTTCATATTTCTGAAGATATTTTCATAACCATTCTTATCTGAAATCATTTATTCCTTCGCGTTATCTGTATCACATCATAAAGAAAACTGTTTTAGTTTCTAAATATCTGAAACCTCTGAGTGTAAAGTATGAATGTTTTTGAAGTAATGTTGGAAACTGAAGCATGAGTTAGTATAATATAATGACACTTGATCAACATGATTATATTACAGTAAGTCATGCTGAGTTTCTAAATGGAACGTAATGATTCATAGACCATAACATCATCATGTGCCATGTTACATGACTCTTACATTCAATCTAATCTCTAAACATATCAAGAACATATTCTATTGATAGTTCTATCTTTTCCTTTGGATTTTGGTAATTTCACAAGTCAAATTGTGCTATTACAATTTCTCTCTTAGAGCATTAGCTATGTTCATTCTGAATTTTATATCTATGAATTCTAGACCGTTATTCGCTTGACTTGAAGTCGGGAAAAGAAGACGGAAGCATGAAACTCCAAAATATAAGGAAAAATATAAGCACGAAGACAACGCAGAAATTACAAACTGTGTATATCGATGCGTATAGCAATATAAAGACACTGGAAAACTAAGAACACTATAAACCCAAGAGCATAGTAGAAAATAATGGATTCCTCCGGTGGAAGATGAAAAAGAAGAATGACAGATGTGATAGTCAAGAATATATCAAGAATTAAAACTGGATGGAGCATATTGACGAATGTTTTGGAAGTACGAAGAAAGGAAGAAAGTATAAAAGATGGGAGATGTGGAAATAAGGAAACGAAGGAGGTTGATTTATAGTAAAATATCCGACAGAGAAATCGAGACAGATTATTGCCTTAAATCGAAGAGGATCATAATTTCCTTAATCGCCGAAGAATCAAATCTTATATAGATTACAAAGATTTTCTTTAATCCGGAGATCAACCGTGATGACGTCAAAAGATAAGACGAATCCCTATTTTCTCATTTTACTCTTTTACGATAGCTTCACTCATACTTTCGATTAATCGAATTATTTTATCTATATTTCTCAATCATGATAAAACCCTATAAATCAACTTATATTCGTCATAATAACATTCTTATTGTTAGCCATGACGACCTCGATCAAATTTCGGGATGAAATTTCTTTAACGGGTAGGTACTGTGACGACCCGAAAATTTACGACCAAATTTAAACTTAATCTTTATATAATTCCGACTTGATAAACAATGAATTTTAATAAATCTTGAACCTCCAAAAAGAGTTTTACACAAGCTTTTGGTCATCCTTTTATTTCGACGATTCACGAACGTCATAACTTGATTTAATTGTTTAATTATTGTGTATATATATGGATTTATATATATTTACACGGTCTGTTTTGGGTTGGGAATTAAAAACCTATCTTAGACTTTGAGTTCGAGGCTAAGACTTTGGAAATATGTTAATATATGTAAATAAGACTTCCAGTATTTTTTTCATGATTTTAGACAAAGTGGAAGTATTTTATCAAAAATCATATATTGGGTGGATGCCGGGAGTTTTCCAAAGCTGTCCACCGACACAAAAAGAGGGTAAAGCTCTAAAAATTACTATTTGGGATTAACTTTTCGAATTCGTTTTGTAAAATTTACTTCTTAATGAATCCATAGCAATTTGATTCACTTTAAACGGAGTTGTAATGAATATTTGGCGAGCAAAACAAAATCTGCTAAAATTAACGTTGTATGGACGAAATTTATATTATAAAAACTATATTAACCATATCCTTGTTAACTTTTCCTATATCCTATATATATTTGGACATGTTTTCAGTAGTATAACAAAATATTATAATCTTGGTTAATTCTGTGATTGTATATATGTATAATAATATTCTTGGTACGTCCTAACACAATAAGTATACAATACGTCTTAGTTAATTCTAAGACAATACGTATACAATACGTCTCTAGGTTGATGCAAAGACAATACGTATACAATACGTCGTGAGGGTAATTCTAAGATTATATATATATATATATATATATATATATATATATATATATATATATATATATATATATATATATATATATATATATATATATACCGATTATTGGACTGTTGGACTTTTCGGACTATTTTGGACTACTAACAAAGGACTACTAACAATGAACTACTAACATAAAATGTTAAAAATTATTATAAGTATTCTATGAACTTGCTTTATTTTATTCATATGTCATATTATTATCTGAATCGTTATTATTGTTATAGGTTCGTGAATCCAAGGACGACGGTCATATTTTTAATAAGTTGAAAACTTATTATTAATATACTTTTACTACTGTGAGTATATAGTCCCATTTTTAAACTCTAAAAATATTTTGGGATGAGAATACATGCATTTTGTGTTTTACGCCATAGACACAAGTACTTAAAATATATTCTACGTTGAGTTGTACCACTTTGCATATCTTCCCTAATAGCTTGGTAACTAATATTTACATGTTGTAAGAATATGTAAGCGCGAATCCTATTGATAGATCTATCGGGTTTGACAACCCCAACCGGGCTAGTCGCTCTAGTATCGTAAACGGTTGCATAGTACTTTATTTTTACTACACTTGGTACAGTGTAGGGAGATTTCATAATAAAGGGAATATGGCACATTAATGGTTAAGTATGGTTACCGAAGCGCTCAACAACTTATAGAATACTTTTATACACTTGTGAGTGTACATATATCTATAACTATGAAATCTTGTGGTCTATATTTATATCGATGATAAACCTATATATCTCACCAACCTTTGTGTTGACTGTTTACGCATGTTTATTCTCAGATCCTTAAGAAAGTCTTTCGCTGTTGCATTATCTGAGCAAGCTGTGCATGGAGTCTCATACTTTTATTTAAATAAAATGTTGCATTCAATAAAACCTTTGTCATGTATTATATTCACTGTTACGTCACGTGTGTAGTATTTGGAAACCGATGTATTTTGGGGATTAATTCTTAAATAATCGCCCACTTGTTTAAAACATGCATTATGTATAATAATGATGTGCTTTTTATGAAACGAATGCAGTATTTTCTAAAACGTATCATATAGAGGTCAAATACCTCGCTATGGGACCAATGAGAACGTATTACGCTTATAGTAATATGGACGGGTCATTTCAGGCTCCTCCGACAGTCGCCAATTTGGGATGGTGTGGAATGTAATAGGAGCATACATCCACTGCTCCGTCCTGTGCTCTCCGCCTAACTCATACTCGCCCCCATTCCAAATAACCTTGATGTGCCTTTCAGGGGTTGGACCCTTTCATCATTTCTCTCCTCTCTTCTGTTCCAATCATGCTGTCCACCGTGAAGCACTTTTCCTTGCCAAGCGAAACACTTATTTGGATCATTCCTCCTATACTGTTTTCCTGGTAACAGATGGTTCAACTCACCAGCTTTAATCTTAGCAATGATTTCCCTCATCATCGACTTACAATTTTCAGTGTCATGCCCATATGCCTCGTGGAAATCACACCACCTATCACTCTGTGGTCCCTGACGCTCCTCTATTGGTGGTGGAGGGGTAAAGGTTTCCTTAATAGGTTCGGTGAATAAGATCTCCTTTTGGAGTTTTTGTTAAAGCCATGATGAGTGGATGCCTGTCTAACGGTTTTCGATGATGGTAATTGTCATTCGGGTGATTATTACCCCGCCAACCATGTTGTTGCCTTTGGTAACTGTTGTCAAGCCCATGCTGTCTCTGATAATTGTCATTCGTGTTCAGTCCTCCGTTCTGCTGTCTAAAATTCCTGTGATAATTATCAACTCTTGGATGTCCCATCTCACCAGCCCTCAAATACTTCTGTGCAATAACCAATGCCTGGTGCAATGTTTTTGGGACATCATATCGCAATGCTTGAACCGAACTTGCAAAGCGACGTTGATCAAGGCAAAAAATGAAACCGGAAACAAGCTGAGATTCTGGTATATCAGGTATTTTTTGACACCCAATGGTGTAGCGCTTCATAAAATTGCTTAATGATTCGTTCTAGTGCATGGTTATTTCATGTGCATCAAGATGCGATAACGTGCAACTTCTCAGACTTTCGTATTGCATAACAAATTTGGCCGTTAAATCAAGGAAACTGATAATACTCCTAGACGGAAGACTTACAAACCACTCTCGTGCCATTTTTTGCAACACCATGGGAAACATATGACACGTAGTTTCATCTTCCCAGTGTTGCAATCTCATAACGCCCTCAAACATGGTAAGGAAATCTTCTGGATCCGTTGTTCCATCATAAACACCTATGGACGGAATCCTCAAGTTTCTTGGTAATGGGTATTCTGCAATTCAAGTGATAAAGCACTGAGTTGACTCTACCATTCCTGGTGATTTGATGGCCTCATCCCCTGTAATCAAAGCAAACAAATTGTCCACATCCGTTGCAAGGACGGCGGGCTGCGCTAACTTCTGCTCATACCTTGATGGTGCCGTTTTGGTCAAAATTCCATCTAACAACTTCCCTGCCATCTCCTCAGTCATAAAGAACTGCTCTTCTTCTTCTTCCCCATAGTCCCATTCATTCTCCACAAAACCTTCATCATTGCGTTCATGCTCAGTATCATCCACCAAAGTATTCAAGTGATTGAATAGCTTGAACAATTGTTGTTTAGAAATTGATTTTCCTTTGCTGGTATGCTTAACATTAATATCAGATGTTCTCTTAAAAGAAACATTGTGTGTTCCTCGCCTAGCTTTCCACATTCCTCCACTAGAGCTTTCCATCAATGGTTTCTTCAATCGTGGTATGGTTTCATGCACATGCTCTTCTGCTGCACCAGTGTGCAATTGATCTCCTTCCTCGATTGATGTTTCTTCCAGAGTTAATTGATCCACTGGTATATTCTCAATGATATTTTCAGTGATTGGTTCGAGTGCTGCTCGTGTTGAAGTTGTGTCAGTTACCTTCGTGCTCTTGGTATTCTTTTTGGTCTTTGAGATGGATGGCGCCATATGTTGGTACGATTTTCCGTGTAGCGAGTGTAAGGTACCAGTGCAATACAATAACTACCTAGCATAGAGCGTCTGATGCCGACTGATGTTTGACCTTTAGAAATAATCTCCGCAGACCCGGAACACGGATGAGAGATCCGTGGGGTGGCCTTAATCAATTTTTGGATCAATCTGTAATTGATCCGTCTAGCGTTCTGCTGCTAAGCGGTTAATGTGTTTTAGAGTGAGAAATAACTGTGTGAGAGAGAAAGTGTACTTCTCTCTGACTGAAGTTCAGATGATAAATGCAGCGACCCACGGGGTCTATTTATAGGCGTAGAATGTCTGAAATTCTCGGGATACACGTGTCAATAGCTGATTAATTCTGTTATGCGAAATATCCAGAACCGACTTTGATGTGGCTGACGTGGCTGCGTGCCACTCACGCGCCTAGTAGAAGGGCTTAAGCATAGAAGATGCATGCAAGGCTTACGGATGACGCTGGGCGGCCTGCTGAGCGCTGAACGACAAATGCTAAAAACTGCCAAATATTGTTATCTTTTATGCTTTTTGCTCTATTCTTTTGTATAAAAATGACGCTTTTATGCGTGTATCTCCTAGGATACACCATTAGATAATTGCATTAATACAATGAACACTAATACAACAAAACATTGACCAAACCATTAACACCCTTGTGAAACCTTGACCTAACCATTGATACATCATTAACTTGCACAAACCAAAACGAAGCCATGACAAACCCAATCAACACCAAGAAACGCAAATTAGACACCAATGAGTGCCTTAAATCAATCTAGAATGATTGTGGAGCCATGAGACCGAACACTCCATCGCAAACCCCATTCAAACCCGAAAATGGGATCAGTAAAAAACACCCAATTATCGAGCCACAACCACTCACAAGATGAAATCCGTAATAATCAAACAAGGGGATTCCCGACTAGAACAGGACCAATGTTGTTGGTAAAACTAAAAACACATTGGAGGGCCACCAGAAAATGCGCCCTTTAAACCCTCGAACACCCACCATGAACAACATCAAATGCAACAAGGGACGAAGATGGGAATAGTAGTTAGCTAAAGAAACGTGTCACAGGGCAGATTGGGCCATGGCAGCTACCCACGATGACAAAATCGGCCCACCATTACCGACCTTCCTTAAATGGTTCTCTTCCAACATGATTTGTCTATAACATTTTGTAAACACATTTTAGTAACAATTTACCAAAGGGCCTTTGGTCAAGCAGTATCGAGTGAACTCTTCTAAACAAGACGCCGTGAGTTCAAGTCCAGGGGTGGATATATTTATATATATTCGTGTAAAAACGTTAACCAGTTGGTCCTTTACATTGTTATACTTTGACTCCTTTTTAAAAATTAACATATATAAATATGGTCCAAAACTCAACAAGTGAGGGCAAGGCACAGAGGGTTTTGTGTCCACCTACGCAAAATGGAAATCAAATTTTGAGAGTGTTTTAGTGGAAGCACAAAAAAGAAGGATGATAGAGGAGACTTTTAGGGTTAGTTGCTTGTGTGCTGATTAGCCTTATTTTGACCTTCATCTATCATACTCTAGATTGATACATAACTTCTAAACTTGTCCAACTAAGTCCTACAGAATTTACACACCCCAACTCATAGTTAATATTAAGTTATATGAACGAGTCAAAAACCGTTAAAAGGTAATCGGTTAGACCGTGTACATTTGACTGTAATATACTCTCGCTTACAGAGTAACTTGAACATATAAAATATCATCTGTTTTCCTGTTTATTAAGTTATAAGTTAAGACTCATGATTAGTTAATATCAAGTTATTACAAACTTATAACTTAACGAGTAATTTTTAATCCAAGTATAATTATCTCAGTATATCAAATTCATAATTAAAATTATCCACTAAATATAACTGTCTGTAGGATATATAGGAACCAAACACTACACATGTATGTTACTAGTACTAGTAGAATTTTATAAGGACTATGTATGGCAAAATATTGAATTTAGAGAAGTAAAAGGAGAAATGTGAGTAGTGAAAAAAGTGAAGGGTAGTAAAGTGAAAATTACACCACAAAGTGCGTTAGCAGCTGGATATTATCAGTTAATTAAATTAATCATAATGATGGTCCCACGTGTCCGCGTGTTTTGTTTAATCCGTGGAAACGTCGACGTATGAAGGTTTGACATGTCAGAAAGAGTCAAACTGCGAGAACCAGGTTGACTTACTAACTTAAAAAATAATTTAATTTTAACGTTTATACTTGCAACTCTAGCTAGAAGATAATCATGGATGCATAAAGTTTGCTGAACGTCTCAACCTTTACATTTGGCTAACGGTGTGTTTATTTGGAGAGTATTTAAATGATTCACTATTTATTGCTTATTTGTGACAGCAAAATAACAAATGATGCTAAATCTCTACATTTTACAAAGCATGAATATTAAATTTGATGTGGCAGTCTGACATTTAATCTGAGAAATACCATCCACGTGTAAATTCTTTACAAATTGTGGATTAATTCTGTTAATTACCTTAAAAAAACACGTGGTCCAATAAAATACCTAATTAATAAAACACAATCCGTTCACCCTCATGATATCTCGAATACAAAACACAAATCGTTCACCCTCTCTCTTCTCTCTTCACAAAAAAACCCTGGATGATTTTCACCTGCGATTATGGTCGACTGCTGCTGTAATTGATGAAGCCATTAACACCAATTTATCCCTTACAATTTTACGCACCTAATGGTATAAGTTTTGTATAATATCTCCAATTTACATAAAATTGCCGGAACCATCACAGGTGACTGAATCCGAACTATTGTGAGATGTAATCAATGCTAGTTTCGAGTGTTAAGGTTTTTTTTAGGCGTTTAATTCCATCGATGGCGTATCATATAAATCAACGAGATGCAGTTAGGGTTCCAAAGCAAAAGGGTTATTGCCTTACAAATAATTACGGTGTATCAGAATTCAACGTTGGTAAAACCAGTATCATTACCAGATCATGAATGAAAAATTCGATACATCGTTCCAGGCATTAAATTGTCTTTTTATTCATGAATCATGCCCTATTTGTTTAATTTTGGTATTGTGTTTAATTGATTCCGTGATTTTAAATTAATGAAGATTCAACATTGGACCTGTGGATACACAATCGATCAGGTATGCAACTATTGGTTTTTAACTAAAAAGTCCATTTTTGTTAATTAAAAAGAGATGAGATACGCTGCAGATAAAAAATAAGCATCGCTGTTTCTAGGGTTTCAAAAGTTTCTTTACACTCCACACATCATCAACTTCAATTGATTCCGAATTAAGCAAGATGGCGAGTATCAGGTATTGATTTTAATTTACATGTAATTTTATGTTTTGTATAATTTACTGAATATTGGTTATTAATGTTTTATAGATCAAATGCGTTTTCATTGGAAATAGGGGCTAACTGTTATCACATATACTGTACTGTAACTTTCTGTTTCTCATTTATAAAACTATGATTAATCGAATTTTTATATATCTACGTTTATCAAGTACATGGTACTGTAAGATTCTGTTGTCTCATTTATGTTGCTCTTTTTTGACATGTTGTTTCTATGTACATAGAAAATGGATTCGGGTCTTATTATGATTTCGAAGATTAACCCGTCAAAAGATTGTAACTCAAGATTAGACTTCTTCGAATGTGAGTTCAAAAGGGTTATGGTTGTGAGAAAAACAATAAGATAAATGAAGTAATTGTCATGGATTAGCAGGTATGTTTACACCAATTTTCTATGTAAACTGACAACAATGATGTTGCTCATAAATAGTTGATGCATCACCTTATATTTATGCTTGATTGATTTTATGATTATTTGTATTTTTATGAAATTAAGCAATTAAAAGTTACTTTTGTTAGCGTCACAGCATACTTTTTTCATGTACACACTACTTGGATTTTTTTACTATAGCAGGTGTCAATATGGACTTTCTTTAAAGAAGACTTAGATCACCATAGTATCTAATTGACTTATAAAAGCCAGTATAAAACCCAGTTGTCAATACAACTGTTGTGGGTATAGGTTTTGAGTTTTAATATGTGTAAGTTGAAATCGTGTTTGGAAAAGCCTTCTCTGTTATGTATATATATTGAAAAAATATTGATTTATTGATTACAATTTTGAAGGTTTATGGATGCACACAAGGTGTTCAATGTTATGTCAATTCTCTGCTGTTTGGATCAGTTACGATTTTTAAACGGGTAAGATTTCTGCATATTCACTCTTTATTCAGTCAACAACAATTTTTTATCTTTGTCAGTTTGTAAACGCTTATGTACTTCACATATTTTGAATTTGTTCTTATGAATCACTGAATGTAAATCAGGTAACATATGGATTATATATAATGATATAGATATACATCATGGTGACCATAGCAATTACTCTATACTCTTAAATCTACACTCTTAATTATTGTATTTTCATCAATTTGAATTTTCTTGAATTTTATAGATGGTAATCACACAACAGAATGACAACATGGTAGATAAACTACAAAAAATGGCTATTCATTTATTTGTAAAACAAGGCTGATTTCATCTTTTATGCTCAATTGTAGTGTTTAGTTTCATTGTTTTCATAGGTTTAAGGACTACAACCATTTTGAAGCATCTTTGAAAGGACCCGTTCATATACATTATAAACGATTCACAATAGTTGATTACATCGCATGGTATTTGACCTCTATATGATACATTTTACAAACATTGCATTCGTTTTTAAAAGACAAACTTTCTTTACAACGAAAGTTGACGGCATGCACACCATTTCATAATACATCCAACTATAATTGGTTTAATAATAATCTTGATGAACTCAATGACTCGAATGCAACGTCTTTCAAAATATGCCATGAATGACTCCAAGTAATATCCTTAAAATGAGCTAATGCACAGCGGAAGATTTCTTTAATACCTGAGAATAAACATGCTTTAAAGTGTCAACCAAAAGGTTGGTGAGTTCATAGGTTTATCATAACAATCATTTCAATATATTAATAGACCACAAGATTTCCGTTTTTAAATATATGTACACTCGCAAGTGTATAAAAGTATTCTATAAGTTGTAGGCACCCGGTAACAAGCCTTAACGTTCATGTTTTACCCTCTGAAGTACACCAGATCAGGTGTGTTTAAAATAACCTCGAAGTACTAAAGCATCCCATAGTCAGGATGGGGTTTGTCAGGCCCAATAGATCTATCTTTAGGATTCGCGCCTACCGTACATAGACAAGTAGTTTAATGTTACCAAGCTAAGGGTATATTTCTGGTTTAAACCCACGTAGAATTAGTTTTAGTACCTGTGCCTATTTCGTAAAACATTTATAAAACAGCGCATGTATTCTCAGCCCAAAAATATATATTGCAAAAGCAATTAAAAAGGGAGCAAATGAAACTCACAATACTGTATTTCGTAGTAAAAATACATATAACGTCATTTAACAAGTGCAAGGTTGGACTCGGATTCACGAACGTATCAATATTGAGATTCAATATTGCAGGAAAGTACGTAGACGCAACGGAGATGATAAACACTAGATTGACCTCACGAGCATACCCATGAACCATACCCATTACCTCCATAGCTATAACCCATAATTTCCTTAGCTTCGACTCATTCCAAAAAAACTATTTTGAAATCACTCGGACAGCACTCCGTCGTAATATTTTATGTATACTAATAATATCTTGAAATAATACAAAGAAAATATATATATGTAATTCGATTGAGAGAGTTTAGAGAAATATATTTTCAAGTTTCTATGAAATAATGAAACCTATTGAATTCTATTTATAACAGATTTTTGAATTATTAAAGTGAATTATTAAAGTATGAATTATTAAAGTGAATTATTAAAGTATGAATTATTAAAGTAAATTATTAAAGTGAATTATTAAAGTATGAATTATTAAAGTGAATTATTAAAGTGAATTATTAAAGTATGAATTATTAAAGTGAATTATTAAAGTGAATTATTAAAGTATGAATTATTAAAGTGAATTATTAAAGTATGAATTATTAAATTGAATTATTAAAGTTAAAGTAAAATAAAAGTAAAGTAAATGTAAAGTTAAAGTATAGTAAAAGTATAAAACTATATACGTATAATACGCGCATAAGTATATATAATATTAATTTAAATCGTTATATATATTTAATAAAATAAAATATAAATATCGTTATCTTTATCATACTGGTTAAGTAATGAGTTGTCAAAAGTGGTTCTAGATATTTATAAAAGATATATACGTTTTAATAATAAAGTTCTTTTTAAACTGAAAACATTTTTTGTACTTTTGAAACTAAATTAATAGAATATTATGGAAACCAATTCTCCACTAACTTTTGTCTAACTTTCGTAAATGACACTTTTTGTTTTTATTTATAAATAGCTTTACAAATTATTCTGAATATCGTTAAGAGGAATAGATTTTCTCAAATCATAGTGGACCTCTCAACAGAGACTTGTAATCATAATTCAATGTTTCTGATAATTCAATCATTTAATATATTTTTTTAATTTCATCGAAAATCATATTGAAACAAATACGTTCGTGTAAGGTATTATACGTTTAATACTTTATTAATATTCTCAAGTTATAATATATATATATATATATATATATATATATATATATATATATATATATATATATATATATATATATATATATATATATATATATATATACATATACATATCTATTTATATATAACGGTTCGTGAATCGTCGGAATTTGGTCGTGGTTATAATGAATGTATGAACACAGTTTAAAATTCTTGAGATTTAACTTAACAAACTTTGCTTATCGTGTCGGAATAATATAAAGATTAAAGTTTAAATTTGGTCGAAAATTTCCGGGTCGTCACAGTACCTACCCGTTAAAGAAATTTCGTCCCCGAAATTTGATAGAGGTCGTCATGACTAACAATGAGAATGTTATTATAACAATTATAGAGTTTTATCATGTTCAAGAAGAATGGATAAAATAATTCGATTAATCGAAACGTGTGAGTGAAGTTATCGTAAATGAATGAAATAAGATAATAGTGATTCGTCGTATCTTTTGACGTCATCACGATTGATCTCCGAAAAGAAAATCTTTGTAATCTATATTGGATTTGATTATTCGGCGATTAAGGAAATTATGATCCTCTTCGAATTAATGCGATAATCCATTTTGATTTCTCTGTCGGATATTTCACAATAATTTCACCTCATTTGTTTTCTTACAACTCACACCTTCTCAACTCATATTTTAAAGTATTTGTCAATATGCTTCATCCAGTGCTGATTCTTGATATACTCCTCACTTTCATATCTGTCGCTCTTCTTTTTCATCTGCCTCCGGAAGAATCAACTTCTACTATACTCTTGGTTTTATAGTGTTTTTAGTTCTCCCGTGTCTTTATATTGCTATATGCATTGATATATATAGTTTGTGATTTCTGGGTTGTTGTTGGGTTTTATATCTTCCCTTATATTTCAAAGTCCTTGCTTCTTCTATAATCATTGTCATCCACAGTTAATGCTCTCTTCTATTTGCTATGATTTATACTCCCATTTCTAGTTCGGAGCTTTGTCCTTTCGTTTCTTCTTCTTGCGATTAAGCACCGCTTGTAATGGTCCAGAATTCGCAGATATAAATTTCGGAATGAACATTGTTAATGTTCTAGGAAGGAAATTGTAATGGCACGATCTTGACTTGTCAAATTACCAGAATACCTCGGAAAAGGCCGAATCATCAAGAAATATTTTCTTGATATTTAGAGATCAAAGAGAATACAAGAGTCGTGTAACATAGCACATGATGACGTTATGATCTGTGAATCATCATGTTCCATTTAGAAACTCAGCATGAATTACTGTAATATAATCACGTTGATCAAGTGTCATTATATTATACTAACTCATGCTTCAGCTCCCAACACTTCTTCAAGAATATTCCTATTTTAAACTCGAATGTTTCAGAATTTAGAAACTAAAATAGTTTCTTTTATGATATAATACAGATAGCGCGAAGAGGTAAATGATTTCAGATAAGAATAATTATGGAAATATCTTCAGAAATATGGAGGATATTTATAATGAAAGATACGATGATATCTTAAAATTTCTAATATCAGAGGATGATGAAGAATATTGTCCGTAAAGGTTTAGAGTCAGGAGCAAGGTATTCGATAATGACTTCAGCAGACACGGAATCATTTGGATTCTTTGAATGTAGATTTCGTCCTTGTGATTTATCCACAGCCTTCTTCATGGTTTGCTCAATCCGTATTTTTCAGTACCAAATATTCTCTTTTTCTGAGCTTTGCCAACACACTACTCTTTATCATCAAACTTTTTACTGTTAAGGTCGTTTACAGTTTTTGCTGCTTCATCAGCATTTTTCAAAATTTCGAGAACTGGTTCGCAGTTTAGGGTGTTTTTCAGAAATTTCTCATTCAAAGAATGTAAGTCTTGGAGGTAGACGTTGTGTGTATATGTAATTGTTGATGTAGACATGCTGCGAGGTTTCAAAATACTAATTGCTGATTCTCAATAATTAGTATGGCAATTCTTATTATAAGGTACGAATGAGTATATGATAGGGTTTCGATAATTATAATGATTTTTTTTTTGAAAGTCAAAGATCAGTGAAGTTGTTGGTAAGTTTATTGCTAATGTGGTGAATATAAACGATTCCCCGGTAACGTTGGCAAAAGGGCAACGTATCTATCGAGGTTATAATAAGACTGTTTTGATTGAGAAGTCGAAGTTGACTTGCTGGAGCTGTGACAAAACTGTCTATTTTGAAACGGAATTGAAAAGTTATTTTAGCTAGTAAATGCCAAAGGGTCTAACACGGATACGTGTCGAACTATGACTTGGGTTTTGAGAGTTTTTCAGGTGTATAACTGTGGGTAACATGTGGTTGGATCATCATCTCAATTGTTCCTTAGTTGAAGTGTCTTCAGGAATTTCGAAGGGTTTGAGCACATATTGTAATCGTTAATACATATGATGTTCTAACACAGTTTTGAAGTCAAAGTATAGCTTTAAAAGATATAGGAATCTAAGAGTGATGATACTGGTTATATTTCGAATTGAATTATGCGATTTCAAAATCAGAATATGTAATTGAATTTGAATGAGTATGATTGTTTTGATTTATATGAAAGAATGGATATTGTTGTGAAAGTAGGGAGTATAGTTGATGATTGCTGAATCAGTTTCGAAAAATGTAATATATTAATTGTGAATTTATATATCTCTCGGGTATTACCTACCCGTTAAAAAAAATTGTCACAATTAATATTTTGTACAAAAGAATTTTATTACAGTCTTTATGGAAATATATGTGTATATTTCTTCAGATGTAATATTGATTTAATGAGTTAATATTAAATTAAACTCACTTAATTTATGGTTAAGGCTAGGATAGATAATTACATAATCGTCATAGAATGTTTTCCCAATGAAGTTATGAATCAATACTTCATTGTTGTGGTATTCCTTAGTATCTACAGGGCGTATGACGTCGATGCTCATGGGACAGATTGTGAAGTTGAGGTTTGCGATGCGGTTGTTGTTTGTGGTGGTAATGGTACTGTTGGTGTTGCTGATGGTGGTACTATTTATGCTGCTGGTGTTTGTAACCTTTGCACCATATTCTCCAAAGCCACTACCCGAGCACGAAGCTCGTTGACTTCTTCTATTACACCGGGGTGATTGTTGGTTCGGACGAGCGGATAAATAAAATCTAGAATTTGGTGTAGTATGTAATCGTGACGAGATACTCTAGAAATAAGAGAGAAAATGGTGTTTCGGATAGGTTCGCCGGTAAGTGCTTCAGGTTCTTCGCCAAGAGGGCAATGTGGTGGATGGAAGGGATCACCTTCTTCTTGTCTCCAATGATTAAGGAGGCTACGAACCCATCCCCAATTCATCCAGAATAAATGATGACTAATTGGTTGATCCATTCCGGTCACACTGCTTTCGGAACTTGAGTGGGATTCCATTTCGGAATCCGAGGGACTTGAACTAATGAAGAATTTCATTTCGTACGATTGAATAAAGAATTTTTTGATATGAAATGATTTTCCGGCTATCGAGTGGTATTCTAATTATATAGAGCAAAAGGTTTCGTAGATTACGGAGGAATTTACTGAATATGTCAGGAAAAGTTTACAGTAACAGATACGCTAAGATATGAATTAGCAGATACGCTAAGATATGAATTTTGTCTATACACTATTCATGCAATCAATGCAATAAGATGTGTCTAGACTAAGAATGATAAGCAGGTAATTTTCGACAAAAATGATGAGCAAAACTTTTGACATGCAGACACGGTCGAAGTCCAGACTCACTAATGCATCCTAACGACTATCAGTTAGACACACTAATGCAGACCTGGTTCACTAAGACCACCGCTCTGATACCAACTGAAAGGACCCGTTCATATACATTATAAACGATTCACAATAGTTGATTACATCGCAAGGTATTTGACCTCTATATGATACATTTTACAAACATTGCATTCGTTTTTAAAAGATAAACTTTCTTTACAACGAAATTTGACGGCATGCACACCATTTCATAATACATCCAACTATAATTGGTTTAATAATAATCTTGATGAACTCAATGACTCGAATGCAACGTCTTTCAAAATATGCCATGAATGACTCCAAGTAATATCCTTAAAATGAGCTAATGCACAGCGAAAGATTTCTTTAATACCTGAGAATAAACATGCTTTAAAGTATCAACCAAAAGGTTGGTGAGTTCATAGGTTTATCATAACAATCATTTCAATATATTAATAGACCACAAAATTTCCGTTTATAAATATATGTACACTCGCAAGTGTATAAAAGTATTCTATAAGTTGTAGGCACCCGGTAACAAGCCTTAACGTTTATGTTTTACCCTCTGAAGTACACCAGATCAGGTGTGTTTAAAATAACCTCGAAGTACTAAAGCATCCCATAGTCAGGATGGGGTTTGTCAGGCCCAATAGATCTATCTTTAGGATTCGCGCCTACCGTACATAGACAAGTAGTTTAATGTTACCAAGCTAAGGGTATATTTCTGGTTTAAACCCACGTAGAATTAGTTTTAGTACCTGTGCCTATTTCGTAAAACATTTATAAAACAGCGCATGTATTCTCAGCCCAAAAATATATATTGCAAAAGCAATTAAAAAGGGAGCAAATGAAACTCACAATACTGTATTTCGTAGTAAAAATACATATAACGTCATTTAACAAGTGCAAGGTTGGACTCGGATTCACGAACGTATCAATATTGATATTCAATATTGCAGGAAAGTACGTAGACGCAACGGAGATGATAAACACTAGATTGACCTCACGAGCATACCCATGAACCATACCCATCACCTCCATAGCTATAAACCATAATTTCCTTAGCTTCGACTCATTCCAAAAAAACTATTTTGAAATCACTCGGACAGCACTCCGTCGTAATATTTTATGTATACTAATAATATCTTGAAATAATACAAAGAAAATATATATATGTAATTCGATTGAGAGAGTTTAGAGAAATATATTTTCAAGTTTCTATGAAATAATGAAATCTATTGAATTCTATTTATAACAGATTTTTGAATTATTAAAGTGAATTATTAAAGTATGAATTATTAAAATGAATTATTAAAGTATGAATTATTAAAGTGAATTATTAAAGTAAATTATTAAAGTATGAATTATTAAAGTGAATTATTAAAGTGAATTATTAAAGTATAAATTATTAAAGTGAATTATTAAAGTGAATTATTAAAGTATGAATTATTAAAGTGAATTATTAAAGTGAATTATTAAAGTATGAATTATTAAAGTGAATTATTAAAGTATGAATTATTAAATTGAATTATTAAAGTATGAATTATTAAAGTTAAAGTAAAATAAAAGTAAAGTAAAGGTAAAGTTAAAGTATAGTAAAAGTATAAAACTATATACGTATAATACGCGCATAAGTATATATAATATTAATTTAAATCGTTATATATATTTAATAAAATAAAATATAAATATCGTTATCTTTATCATACTGGTTAAGTAATGAGTTGTCAAAACTGGTTCTAGATATTTATAAAAGATATATATGTTTTAATAATAAAGTTCTTTTTAAACTGAAAACGTTTTTTGTACTTTTGAAACTAAATTAATAGAATATTATGGAAACCAATTCTCCACTAACTTTTGTCTAACTTTCGTAAATGACATTTTTTGTTTTTATTTATAAATAACTTTACAAATTATTCTGAATATCGTTAAGAGGAATAGATTTTCTCAAATCATAGTGGACCTCTCAACAGAGACTTGTAATCATAATTCAATGTTTCTGATAATTCAATCATTTAATATATTTTTTTAATTTCATCAAAAATCATATTGAAACAAATACGTTCGTGTAAGGTATTATACGTTTAATACTTTATTAATATTCTCAAGTTATAATATATATATATACATATACATATCTATTTATATATAACGGTTCGTGAATCGTCGGAATTTGGTCGTGGTTATAATGAATGTATGAACACAGTTTAAAATTCTTGAGATTTAACTTAACAAACTTTGCTTATCGTGTCGGAATAATATAAAGATTAAAGTTTAAATTTGGTCGGAAATTTCCGGGTCGTCACAATCTTTTTCCAGCCCTCAAGCCTGATAAAAAAACACATCATTAGGTATTTAAATCACTCAGGTTACATTTCCTTCATGTACTTCTTTTGCATGTTATCTCTTGGTTCACTTCAGTCAATTAATTCTATATTGTAATTCATGTACTCATGTATTTCAGATATACTGTGATGCTATTATTTGACAATACCTCCATTTACAATAAAACACGAGGTTGTGTCTGAATACATTTTCAACATGAGCTGGCTACAAATTGGTATGTTTCTACTCTTATCAAATATGTTGATATCTTTAAAGAGATGTATGTATTGTGTGTTTGATAATTTATTTTAGCATATATAAATTTACTTGGTAACTAACTACTGATTTAATTTAACCATAGAATAAAGGTGGATATTCTCCGGTGGGACGGTCTTAATATTCTCATGATTTAAATACGACATTGTGGAACTTGAGCTCTATGTTTGGCGACACCAACTCATATTTGTAATACATTATTTAATTGTATCTGGCATCGTGTCATTTCAGTTGGAGTCATTTTTAAGATCATGATCAAATTGCTCTGATCATATGCATAATCATCATCACAATGGAAAAATTGTGAGGTGAATTAAAGCTCGATATTTGTAACAACCCCAATCCGTTTAACCAAAAACGGAGTACATTTTTTTTTTATATAAGTTAGGTCCCATTAATACAATACATTTTCAACTCTGTTTTAATCAAAACATAACATTGTAATGACACGTTTAACAACCTATCATGACCCTTGGTACACAAATTACACTTTACAAAATCATTTGTAATAATGACCCGATCACAAGAAATACGGGTTAATACACAATATCCCAACCCGATACCAAGAGCATAATCCCGGGGACTACCAAATCCCCAAATCCGCGTCCAAAACTCCAAAAGCTACCCCATCGAGCCCAAGCGCTCCTACACATCTAGTCTAATGACTAGCTAACTTCACATACACAATACCTGAAAAAGGTAAACAACGAGAGGGGTAAGCTTGAAGCTTAGTGAATGCAATAATTATACATATACATATATAACCTACTTACTTGCAATCACTTACACAATTACCGCATACGCGCTAGCAATATAATTAGCATACCATCGTAAAGTATAACGCTAAATCTCCAATACGCAAGCTAGCACAAACAATAGCATATAACTTGAACAATATAATATGCTACATTACAACACAAATAACATTGATGTTCACAACATCCATTAGTATTCAAGACTAGCCCCGCGAATGGTATCGTCAACATCGAACTTAAACCCCATTCGCCCTATTTAATGTGGTATCGTCAACATCGAACTTAAAACCCACATATGAGGTATCGTCAACATCGAACTTTAACACCTCATCAAAATCACTACAATAGTGGTATGGCATCGTCAACATCGAACTTTAACTCCATACATGAGGTATCGTCAACACCGAACTTTAAACCCTCATCCAACAAACAATAAATGGTATGGCATCGTCAACATCGAACTTTAACTCCATACATTAAATAGCAACTCGCACGAGGATATGGTATCGTCAACATCGAACTTTAAACCCATACCCCACAAGTAAATAAATCATATATATACATATATAATTATTCCACTCACCTCGTGAACTCGAGCATTACAAACCATGCGCGAAATCTCCACCACACACAACCGAGCAAGATTTTACCTATAATACGCGTATAGGTATACACATAATCAACATACAATCTCATTTGGACTCTTGACCCGCCCGAATGAACAACAAGTGCAAAATATACCCTTTTGCACTTTTAACGCTACCCGAAGGTCCAAAACTAACGAGACTAGTTCCCGCGTTCTCGAAATACCCAAATATGTCAACTTTAACCTCTAAACGCATACTAGCTCGTATTTTACACAAAACCCATTCCATGGTTGACCAAGTTTGACTTTATTGCTAAAACACCAAATTTTAACCTAAAATCACTTCTCGCGAGTAATTACATCAAAAGCATCATTTAACACTTAACAAATGCGTTTAACACCAATTAATCCAAATTAGTGTCATCCTCAATTTTGACCCAATTCAAATTGCTCATTTTGACCAAAGTCATAAAACGCCCCAAAATCACTAACGACTAGTGATTATATTTCCAAGACAACCACTAACACTTAAATCAAGTATTTACCTACTTGATTTACCAAAACTTGACTTAAAACTTAATTTGACACCGAATCAAGCTTACTTGTCCCGAAATACCCATTTGACCCGTTTTGACCTAAATTAGGGTTTACACCCAAAAACCAAGTCAACACAAGTGTTCTAACGTTTAACCAACACACGCAAGACCCAAACTCATAATTTCATCACTCGAAACCCATTTTGACACATAAACCCTAATCTTGACCCATTTCAAAATTAGTCAACTCAAATACACCCAAAAGGGTTCCAACGCTTTCAAAATCACTAAACTAAGTGATTACACCCAAAACCAAAACCTAATCATGGCCAAAACGTCAATCATCCCAAAACCCACCATGTAACAAAAATAACTAGTTTCCATAAACCCACTTCATCATCTAAATGGGTTTTACAACTAAAACGCTTAAATCCCTAACTTGAATATCAAATCATAAAGATGAATTTCGGAGTTAGAACTTACCACTACAACCAAAACGTAGCCAAGAACGAGGAGAACAACTTTAATACTCGGACCTTTGATCGATTCAAGCTTCTCCTTCCCCAAATCTCTAACTTTCTCACTAGAAATCTCCCTCTCTCTCTAAGATGAGATGAGAGAGTTGTGTGGATGTGAAAATGATCCAAAATTGGATCCCAAACTGATATTATGGCTACAAATCCGTCCACAAGTGAAAAGACACAAATACCCTTCATTAAAACTCAAAATATCAAGAAAATCACCAAAAATGCGTTTCCAGCCGCAATTTGCGCCTACTGGCCGCAAATTACGGCCAGCCGCAAAAGTGGCCGCAAGAATACGCCCATTTGGGTGCTGAAGAATCCCCGCCAGCCGCAATTTGCGCCTGGGCCCTTTTTCGCATTTTTCTGACACTTGTTTTGGTCGTAACTTTCAAACCGTAACTCCGTTTTCGACGAATCAAATATCGTTGGAAACGTAATAAGATTTCCTTTCTAATGGTAAGGTTTTGAAATATCAACTCAAACTTTATTTGGGGTCGAAAAGGTACGTACACATCTTGTAACTCAAACAACGTCCAGTTTTCTTCGACATTCGAACAAGAAACACGTACACGCTTGGTACACTTCATGCACTCATCGTACAATCATCTTTATACTATTATACTACCAAGTATGAACATTCTAAAGTTCATCACGTACCTTGGACATGTTATGATGAAAAACGGGATGTTACAACTCTCCCCCACTTAAATTGGATCACGTCCTCGTGATCCTAGTCACTTAACCAATCCGAACCTACACTCTATAGTCCTCCGACACACATCCAAACTCGATGTCTGTAACAAATCCAATAACAATTTCCATTAACCCGAAGTTTTCACTACACGCTAATAATCACTAGCGTGCATTACCGCAACAGGCGATATTTCACGCGCTCAACGTTCAAACTGCCCCCATTAAAACTCTGTACTTTAACAGTCCATAACGCACCACTCAACCGGTCAATCAAGTATGTTCTCTATTTCAAGAACGAACCTCCCTCATTTTCGCAACCGGATTATTCCTTCAATGAAGAAATTTTGGTATCACCAAAATAATCACTCTAGGGAACACAACTTTCCCATCGATCGATCCGTACATAACCACCAATCTCTGGATTAATCCAGGACGAAAATAATACACCACGAACTAGGAAAAACATCAACACTCGACACAGGGTTCCTCCCTTAAACCCTACAACACATCATACACTACGGCTTCCTATTAATAGCATGGAAACTATTCGTGTACAAGAATCCCGTCAACAGCGAATTATCATTATAACAATTCGCGATTTGCCACACTACCCACAAATATATTCACCTATGCAGGGTGAATCCTCCTTCCTAAACCGTCCGTTAAGGATGGCCTCGACATTTAAATAAACTAACAGGTCACATCACTCGGGTACATACCCTTGCAAACAACAACATCCGCGTGTCTCGACGTGAGACAATAAGAACCGGCACTCCCCGCCTCATAATCATCCACAAAGTGGAATAATCCACTGAAAATCCTCACGGTCACGTTTCCCGACAGGGAAAACACAGTATTCACCACCATCTCGAACTCGTACTCACTCGACAGTACTATCCGAGTTTCACACCAACCCAAAGTTATATCACGAGAGCACCTGCAATAACAGTTACATTCTCTCACTTCCGTGATCTCAAACTTCACACTTGGTCTCATACCGTACTTTTGTACTACACGACCACCTTACATAAGAAGTCTTACACTTCACTTGATCTAGTACCACGGGAGCTTCCTCAGGTGGCAGTAAAAACTCCCCCACTTGGGATTTAGCTCCACATTCTTACCGCAAAGATGATAACATCCCGCGGAATTACCATTCCACAACACACATGATCATTCTCATCACTAATCATAAACACCGAATCACTGAAAATTCACTTTAGGTTCTCAGAGCCGTCATACAAAATTACCAGAGATGTCGTACACGCGACGACTTCGCACCTTCATACCACAAATCACAATCGACTGCCTTAATCGTTCACAAAGCGAACTCCACCAATGTCCCACACACGTCTCTATGTCTAAGCATACGTCACCCCGATAAATCAGTCGTGCATCTCAGTCGAGATCACCCGACCTTCCACTCAATGAACCTTTACCAACAATTGCTCGCTCTCATGGAGAAGTGTGACCAATCCTACACAATAATTGCATCGACCTCAATATCAACACTTCATCATAACCTTCGGTCTAGCCGACCCTTAAGTCTGTCACCGGCTCGCCAGTCATCTTTACTCGCCTAACACTTAAGAGCAACAAGATTTGCTCATCCGTCACTTCCTAAGAAGTATTTACCGAAATGCTTTTAATCTTCAACTTTCGCAACCGTCGAATTATCATGACCCATCGATCACTATTTAAAATCTTCGATGCTTCCAAGGGTATCTCACGGGCACCCTAAGCGCAAAGTGATCACACCATCACCGGAGTTGATCATCACACTAGCAGGTATAAGGGGGCACCCGACGCAGTGTTATGCAGACTCCCATCACAATCTATCGAGATTTAGAAACTCGATCTTTGGGTTCCGTACACCCGACATCACCCATATGTCCACAATAATGACCCGAAGTCATTCCTACCCGACAAACCTTACGGTTTATTGTCTTATCGAAAGTTCCTAGCGATCACACACTATCCGCAATTCCACAAGGCCAAACGATATAGCCTAACGAAACCTTCCGTCTAACACTAAGAGATGCTTGGAAACACCAAGTCTTACACCCTTCCACGTATCGGCACAACCACTACAGTAAGGGGTATTCCGTTAGGAATGTTACCCTCTAATCCACAACACGCTAACACATTAACGCAATCATCATCATACGCGTCTCACTCACATGAGTTTAACGACCCGAAGACTACTCGAATCGCCAATTCCAATGCGAATCACAACTAGAATCCCAACACGATTCTCTAACCACATACTCTACCAAGTGTAACTCAAAACTACAATCATTAGACTTGTCGCATTCCATTACGGAATTTAAGTCCTCGACGTACACACACGCATACAATAATCGGTCATTCTAGTTACGATGGGTAACTACAACCAATGACGAATCTCAACAGTGCACCCACTACTTAGTGTGACTAAGCATGCACCAAACTCGTGAGTTGGCTCACTCACTTAACTAAACGAATCCACCGTAACACTTCCCGACTCGCAAAGAACCCGATGTGACAACAAGTACATCACTCGAGACCACTATATCCTAGGAACCAATAAAAGATTCCTAACTCGTCCCGTTCTACCCCAACCATGCCACGTTTCCTTCTTTCGGTACTTGTCATGTCATGCTTGGTGTCAAGATACACTTTCGTAAAAATAGTGATCAATCACTATTACAAATACGTACCTTACCATTTTCACATGGTCACACAAAGTACTTTACTCGGACTGACGCAACATTCTCACAAGATAACACGCGATAACTCCTAGTACTCGAATGACCAAAGTCCTTACCGCGAACTTGATCACTCAAAATCGCCAAATATTCGAATCTTTCCAATAGATTCGTCTCTAGGACATCGCACCAATAGATACCTGTATATATACACATATATACAATATAATAATAAATATACACAAGTACACCGCAACAACAAGTCAACCTACAACATAGGTGACTATCACTAAAACAACGTCCAAGTTCGCCTACTTACATTAGGCACTAGCAATCTAAGCCACTAATTTACACACGAAATAAGGCCCACATAATCACACTTTGGACAAACGCAAGTCCTAGTTAGTCACCTACTCTAAGGCACTAACAAATCTCAATCCGGCCCGTATTCCCGCAAGTCCCGCAAATAACGCACAACCGCCAATAAGTCTAAGACTAGGCACCTATTCCAAGGTCACCTAATTCCCTTAGACTATGCTCTGATACCACTTGTAACAACCCCAATCCGTTTAACCAAAAACGGAGTACATTTTTTTTTTTATATAAGTTAGGTCCCATTAATACAATACATTTTCAACTCTGTTTTAATCAAAACATAACATCGTAATGATACGTTTAACAACCTATCATGACCCTTGGTACACAAATTACACTTTACAAAATCATTTGTAATAATGACCCGATCACAAGAAATACGGGTTAATACACAATATCCCAACCCGATACTAAGAGCATAATCCCGGGGACTACCAAATCCCCAATTCCGCGTCCAAAACTCCAAAAGCTACCCCATCGAGCCCAAGCACTCCAACACATCTAGTCTAACGACTAGCTAACTTCACATACACAATACCTGAAAAAGGTAAACAACGAGAGGGGTAAGCTTGAAGCTTAGTGAATGCAATAATTATACATATACATATATAACCTACTTACTTGCAATCACTTACACAATTACCGCATACGCTCTAGCAATATAATTAGCATACCATCGTAAAGTATAACGCTAAATCTCCAATACGCAAGCTAGCACAAACAATAGCATATAACTTGAACAATATAATATGCTACATTACAACACAAATAACATTGATGTTCACAACATCCATTAGTATTCAAGACTAGCCCCGCGAATGGTATCGTCAACATCGAACTTAAACCCCATTCGCCCTATTTAATGTGGTATCGTCAACATCGAACTTAAAACCCACATATGAGGTATCGTCAACATCGAACTTTAACACCTCATCAAAATCACTACAATAGTGGTATGGCATCGTCAACATCGAACTTTAACTCCATACATGAGGTATCGTCAACACCGAACTTTAAACCCTCATCCAACAAACAATAAATGGTATGGCATCGTCAACATCGAACTTTAACTCCATACATTAAATAGCAACTCGCACGAGGATATGGTATCGTCAACATCGAACTTTAAACCCATACACCACAAGTAAATAAATCATATATATACATATATAATTATTCCACTCACCTCGTGAACTCGAGCATTACAAACCATGCGCGAAATCTCCACCACACACAACCGAGCAAGATTTTACCTATAATACGCGTATAGGTATACACATAATCAACATACAATCTCATTTGGACTCTTGACCCGCCCGAATGAACAACAAGTGCAAAATATACCCTTTTGCACTTTTAACGCTACCCGAAGGTCCAAAACTAACGAGACTAGTTCCCGCGTTCTCGAAATACCCAAATATGTCAACTTTAACCTCTAAACGCATACTAGCTCGTATTTTACACAAAACCCATTCCATGGTTGACCAAGTTTGACTTTATTGCTAAAACACCAAATTTTAACCTAAAATCACTTCTCGCGAGTAATTATATTAAAAGCATCATTTAACACTTAACAAATGCGTTTAACATCCAATTAATCCAAATTAGTGTCATCCTCAATTTTGACCCAATTCAAATTGCTCATTTTGACCAAAGTCATAAAACGCCCCAAAATCACTAACGACTAGTGATTATATTTCCAAGACAACCACTAACACTTAAATCAAGTATTTACCTACTTGATTTACCAAAGCTTGACTTAAAACTTAATTTGACACCGAATCAAGCTTACTTGTCCCGAAATACCCATTTGACCCGTTTTGACCTAAATTAGGGTTTACACCCAAAAACCAAGTCAACACAAGTGTTCTAACGTTTAACCAACACACGTAAGACCCAAACTCATAATTTCATCACTCGAAACCCATTTTGACACATAAACCCTAATCTTGACCCATTTCAAAATTAGTCAACTCAAATACACCCAAAAGGGTTCCAACGCTTCCAAAATCACTAAACTAAGTGATTACACCCAAAACCAAAACCTAATCATGGCCAAAACGTCAATCATCCCAAAACCCACCATGTAACAAAAATAACTAGTTTCCATAAACCCACTTCATCATCTAAATGGGTTTTACAACTAAAAAGCTTAAATCCTTAACTTGAATATCAAATCATAAAGATGAACTTCGGAGTTAGAACTTACCACTACAACCAAAACATAGCCAAGAACGAGGAGAACAACTTTAATACTCGGACCTTTGATCGATTCAAGCTTCTCCTTCCCCAAATCTCTAACTCTCTCACTAGAAATCTCCCTCTCTCTCTATGATGAGATGAGAGAGTTGTGTGGATGTGAAAATGATCCAAAATTGGTTCCCAAACTGATATTATGGCTACAAATCCGTCCACAAGTGAAAAGACACAAATACCCTTCATTAAAACTCAAAATATCAAGAAAATCACCAAAAATGCGTTTCCAGCCGCAATTTGCGCCTACTAGCCGCAAATTACGGCCAGCCGCAAAAGTGGCCGCAAGAATACGCCCATTTGGGTGCTGAAGAACCCCCTCCAGCCGCAAATTGCGCCCACCAGCCGCAATTTGCGCCTGGGCCCTTTTTCGCATTTTTCTGACACTTGTTTTGGTCGTAACTTTCAAACCGTAACTCCGTTTTCGACGAATCAAATATCGTTGGAAATGTAATAAGATTTCCTTTCTAATGGTAAGGTTTTGAAATATCAACTCAAACTTTATTTGGGGTCGAAAAGGTATGTACACATCTTGTAACTCAAACAACGTCCAGTTTTCTTCGACATTCGAACAAGAAACACGTACACGCTTGGTACACTTCATGCACTCATCGTACAATCATCTTTATACTATTATACAACCAAGTATGAACATTCTAAAGTTCATCACGTACCTTGGACATGTTATGATGAAAAACGGGATGTTACAATATTGGTGGGAATGGATTTGAATTAAAGCACGATATTGGAGGGAATGGAGTAATTTGGATGCAGTAGATGAACGAATAGGATCGACTAATCTCCCTCCCGTTCTCTTTGGCCACTCTAAAGGTAATTTCTTTTACTACCACGTATTATGTTTCATTAATCTTTGTAACTTTTACATGTCCAACAGCTGTTTGACGTAATGTTTGATGTGTCTTCCTATCCTTTTTCTATCTATACATGGTTTGGCTAGACTATCTTTAATTTCGTTACATATTTCTTTCTTGGAGAGTTCTTTTTGGTGACACTATAATTTCAGTTTATGTTCGTTGTTTTACGGAAATGTGGTCAATTGTATGGGGTTATCGAGTAATGTGTGTGAGTCAGTTAGAAATGTAACCAGGCTTAAAAGAGTCATGGGTTAATACTTTTTCATTAAATATTTATTCTATTTATCTATGCAGAAATCAAATCTGTTATTTGTAGGAATCCAAAAGAAGCATGGTAACGGACGATCATGCTGACGTTACGGCTTTGAAGAATAGCAGTTTATTCATAAACCGAGGTATTTGAAAATAAATATTCATACTCTTTTACATAACTCATACGTGTTAATTATACCTTTTATCTAATATTGTAGTATGCTAAAATTGCGTTCAAGACTATTCTGGAAGATGCAAATGTCGTGTCCATCTAGACATGAGATAAGGTATATTCCAACTGTTTCATAACCAATGTCCCAATATAGTTACTTATATTTTTTGTTTGCCTATTTCACGTCTTTAAAGTTATTTATATTTTTTTGTCAATATATATCAGTTATTATTTTGAATTATATGAAGTGCCCATTCACAGTAGATATCAAGGGTAAGGTATGGAGTCTAACTCATTTGCCTCACCATTTTCATCATAAATCAAAGTAAATGTAGTATGTGAGACATTCACCAGTTTACAGGGAAAACAATTAGGTGCTAAACATCTTATTTGTGGGCATTTAACAAATATTCAATAATTTCTTCGGACCAATCCTCATAGTACTAAATCCTTTGTACTTTACTACTCTAAGTTGTTTTTTTTTTATAACACAAAACCCTTTGTAGTTTTATGCTTGCAACTGATTACTTCGGACCCTCAATGGCCGCATACATAATAAGGCTCAACTAATGTAACTATTTTTCTCATCATTTATATGTAGTTGGGTCTTTAAGTAGGACATAATTGTGATGATGGGCTCTAAAGAAGACATTTGGGCACATGAAATTTGGATAACCAACTTTAATAGTATGCTGTATTTTTCTTGTATATTGGATAATCAAACAAATGAAGAATGGCAAATTGGGCGGGTCTTGAGTCACATATCAAAACCTGCTATGTTTAACCACCTAATAATGTGTAGTTCGGGTCAAAGGGAAATGGGTGAGTGTAAAACCAAGCCAAATTAGTTCCATTCCATCATTTAAAGTTAACACTTTTTTATATTTAGTTTGGAACTTTTATCCGAGTCATTTAGAATAATTCTTTGTGCCTTTTTGCGTATTCTGCAGTTGGATCCTTGAAGCAACGACGACAACTTTTATACGGTTTGATAACAATGTTGATCATGTACCGAACTGTTATGAATGAGATACACTTGCAGGTCTGTGTATTGATCCATTTACATATTATCATTCTTAATTCTTAGGTATTGTTATATAATATAATATATAATATAAAATATAACATCATAATTTGTTGTAATGGACTAACAATGAAGAAAGAGTTTTTTTACAATGACAGATACTTATGGAGTGATTTTAGACTCGATACAAACGCAACTTTATCGGAATCTATACCTAATTTACACAAGGTTCGATTTCGATTAATTTTTAGCTTGCTAATCTTGGATATCTCACAGCGGTAAGTATGCACAACTTGCTATTCTTTTACTTTGGGTTTTCAGTAGTTTCTTGGGGGTTAGACAAAATGACTGTATCATATGCGATTTACTTTTTTGTTCGCTATAATTCTTTTTCACATAAATTTGAATCTTAAATTAAAATGAGTATATATGTTAGATTAAAAGACAAAAAAGTATGTGTATATATTTTTTTATACAAAATTATTGATCCTGGTTATTCGAAATTATGAATTATGATTTTTCCTAATACAGGTCAATGGAAGGTAATTTAATCATGATTCATAATATTTCTCCTTTCAGAGTTACCTTTGGCTCTGAAAAACATAACAAAATAATGGAACTCATACTCATGGATGAGTAGGTATGTACTAAACATAACTACATTTTTTGTATTTCGTCTAGATTAATTTTTGGTTTTTTTTATCAGTTAAAAAGTTGCATTTCTGTATTTGTAACTTTATAATTTTATTAATTTAACTTTATCATATTTAGGAAAGAATGAATAGTGTATGTGTGTGTTTAGTAATTCACATTGGAAATCGAATGTGTATTAGGGAAGCATTCTAAAATTTCACGCACTCACTTACAAACTTGCAGCTTCTAAAAAGATTTCACGCGTTCACTTATAAACAAAACACAACCAGTGCTTTTTGGCAAGATATAAGCTGGTAATGAGCAATGTTCATCTTGTGATGTCCATTGCAAAAATGTATAAACATAGTTGATATGTCGGACCTAACTCGGGTGTTAGATGCAATAATTAGTTCGTGCAATTGTTTGACATATAATATTGACCTAATGATAATATTTTGTGCAATTTACTTTATTTGTTTCCGCTAAACGTTGAATATAACATGTTGTCCTCGATTAAGGTAACTTTGTGAGCAAACTGACCGGACTGCTACCTATGTTTACAAGAATTTCAGCAAACCCGAAATCAGTCACTTACGATCAAAGTATATTTCTACACCTCACTTGCAAGATCCAAATTAGTGAGCAGGATTCAGTAGTGAGCAAACTGACCCGGATTCATGTTACCAGTCCTCTACTTGCTGAAGATCTTGACACAAATTTTTTAGACTATTTTAGTTTTAAAGTACTATCAATAACTCATTGTTGCATTCTAAGGCTATTGATTCATGTTTACGAAACTCATGTTTACCATTTCTTTAGTTTCAATACATACTACTAACATGTTTCGTCATTGTACTGGTATCAACGACAAACAATACTGTACAAATAGTACGATTACGAAAATAATTTTTTAGATCTACCGTGCAAAGCACGGGTTCTTAAAATCTAGTTATTTAACAGTATATATTCAATGATTCAGAACTGAAGTAGTCTTCTAACCATGCAACTCCATTTCGTTTAACGTCATTTTTAAATTATACCATATACTTATCAAACAAGTATATCATTTATTCATTTAAAAGTTAAAATATTCTTTTACAATATTGTATATATATTCATTTGGAAAAATTAGCTACAGTACCGGTTAAAATTGGCCAGTTAATTTTGACTATGAAAATTAAGATATTTGGGGAATATACATTAAAGAAACCATAAGTTAAGAAATTGGATGGGCTGATCAGTTGGTAAGGTTGTTTGCTGGAATCTTAAGGTACCCAGGTTCGAACCTTGCTGCTACATTTTTTTTAGCTGACGATTTTAGGCTGGCCTAGCAATTTTAGGCCCAGCGAAGCGGGCTGACCCGGATACTTGTTTATATAGTTCATTTAGAGTAAGTTTAAAGAGTTTATTTTCATTTAAAATAAATTCAATCAAACATCTAAATCATTTATATAGTAAATAATTAAGCACTTAGGCATTCAAGCGCAATTAGTTGGTGCATTGGTTGTGACTTGACTTCGCATTAGAGAGGTCATAGGTTCGACTCACATGTGCTGTAAAAATATTTTTCTTGTGATTACTCGCTTATTTCATAAACCTCAGAGGTTTCAGACGTCTAGCGTTTGAGTCTCACCCAAGGGGGTTTTACCACACGCGTTGTATGTATTGATTCGTTGTTGAGGTTTTACCACACACGATGCTCGCATGGATTCATTGTAGGGGTTTTCTCCTAGGGACGGTAAGACTATAATGTCCGTCCTATAAATTATTAGATGGGTGGGTTCTGACATCGCATTCGGACCCCGTCAGTAACTCTTACCGGCGCTCAGAAAATGCACTTAATCATCATGTTTTATAAAACACATCCTAATTGTGATTGGTAAGGTTGTGGGAGGATTGCAATTGTAACTTAGTAACATTATTGTTGAGTCTCAAAAATAATTAAGGATTTAATTATGACAAAACTGTAATTTATTAGCACTAAAATGTTATGTGCAGCCAGCATGTGACAACCCGAAAATTTCCGACCAAATTTAAACCTGATCTTTATATGTTTCCGACACGATAAGTTAAGTCTGTAATGATGAATCTCAAAATTTTGAAACTACATTCATGTAATCAATTACCCTTTGACCGTGCCCGACGATTCACTAATAATTATGTGTGAATAGATATGTATATATATATACACACACACACACACACACACACACACACACACACACACATATATATATATATATATATATATATATATATATATATATATATATATATATATATGTATATTAAATTGTGATATATTAATAAAGCATTAAACGGTTTGGTTGCTATGAAAATATGTTATGAAATCCATTATATGACATGAAACGTTAACAAGGTATTAAACGTATAACGTTATACTTATTCGTTTTAGTTAAACATCAACGTAATAAACGTGTTATGTGAAACGTGTATATATATAGACAAAGTATATTAAAGCTTACATATATATTGTTTCAAAGACATAAAACGTACTTCTATATATTTCGAAAGATTAGTACATTTTACAACATGACAAGAAGTAGATTATTATTGTTATTATCATTATCTTTTATAAATTTTAAAAATTATAAATGATTAGAGTGTCACGTCTTCTTTAAAAAGAAATATAACTTTATCAATATCTGGAACCACTTTTGACAAATTGTTAACGAGCCATTTTAACGTTATCTTAAAATTTAGAATCATTCTAGAAACCTTTTTATAAAGTTATAAATAATAACGTTCCGTGATTTTA